>NC_056734.1:510003396-510095896 GCF_019279795.1 Protopterus annectens | reverse complement strand
ACTCACTGGTCATACACATCCAATGGGGAGGTCCTAGAAACATGATTATATTAGACAGGGGAAAATTACAATGTCAGACATCCTTTTTTGGGGGTCATTTTTTCTGGCACAGACACTGTGATTAGTTATTCTACTTGGAATACACACATATATGAAGAGAACATTGTCACTGAGTGTGCAGTCATTTTCAAGGCCATACATTAAACAACATAATGCATGGGACTGCTAGCAGCTAATCTCCGGAGCATGTGACTTAATACATCAGAATATAAACAAAATTTGGCTGTGTGTTTTTTTTTTTACACTAAAAAGCACACATTTTAGTTCCAATAAGGAAAATTAAAAAGAACTAGAAACACAATGATGTTTACGGGAGTTAAGGCATGATATTATGTATGCAGAAAAGGTGATGTATCTCACCCAGTTAATTTGTTCTCATTACTTTTCAAGTAAAATCTGACTGTACTCTGTTCACCCCTCAGACATTCTCATCGACATCATAATGGTGGCTGTGCTTCATTGTTGTAACATTGTTCTGTCTAACAGAAATTCTTAACAAAAAGCTGTAAACACTGAAACAGACAAAGTTTCCCACTTCATGGTGAATTGTTCTTGTATGATTCCGCAGCAAAACTTTAATTAAATATGCATCTCAACTGGTCTGGCTTGATAACTGTGCTATTTCACTCTGTTTGCAAATCTTCGAATACAATGTTAATTTAAACTATTAGCAGAGACTGAGGCAGAGGAAGCAAATTGTTAATAAACTAGTTTTTTTCTTTAATCCCAAAAGGCATGCTTAAGGCTGCAATGTGATGCCAAAAGAAAAAAAAAAGATGTCCCTTTAACAGTCTGTAGTATTGTTAGATAAGTAAGTAGTTAATGCCAGCCTAACATCAGGGTCACCTCAATTAATAAAAGCTGTCCCAGTTCTGTGTGAGCACCAGAATTTCAAAAGCAGTTTCTCAATTCTGAGCCTGTGCTGGAATTTCTAAAGCAGTTTATAAATTCTGTTCAGTGTCTTGGTGGTAATGTTTCTCTAAGATACCAACTAAATCTTTACAGACTGGCCTTTGTATTTCCATTTAAACATTACTGACTTAATTAATGGGAATTCTTTTATCACAGAGTGTACAGTGACTGCAGAAGTTGTGTAACAGCAGTAACATCTACAGATTGAGTGAGGTGAAGAAAACTGCAAGCAAAGCTGAACCACACAAGGTTTGTTAAATAGAATGACCTGAAAGGGATACAGATTACATTATTCTGGTGACATCACTGCCCAATCAGTGAAAAAGCTCAGAGGTCACATACATTATAGAATCCAGGTTACGCCTAGAAGATTTTCAGAGTTTAAACATAATGCATTTTAAAGTGGGTACATATTACACTTCGTATGTGTGACAGTGCAATATCTTTTTATGCTGTCATTTTTCATATTAAGGAGCACACAAGACTTTGAATGTGATACCCCCAGTCAGCATTGATCTGTTTATTTGATAGTTTTAAACTCGTGCTTTTTTATTGTAGTTTCTCAGTGTATGTATTACTGGTAATGTACAGTGTTTAGCTTAATAAGCACGTTAATAAACTTGAACTTGAATCTGTGATAAGTAAGGTGACCCACACTGGCTCCCTAATGGAATATCATCACTTGAAATACCAAGTGCCGACATGCTGAAAAAAAAAAGACCAAAAACCCAGGAAATGCGTGAAATTAAAAAATCGCTCTTCTCCTTTAAACTTATTTTTATGAAAGGGGGCAATACCCCCTCAGCCCTATCAAATAAATAGATCAAGGCTGACTGGGGGTGTCACATTCAAAGTCTTGTGTGCTCCTTAATTTGAAAAATTAGAGCATATGGCTTTGGTCCAGTTTTCACAACACAGAAAGGTAGCAACCCTAACTAAATCTGAGATGGCTATTTCTCAGAATAGTCCCTTTTCTCTGAGGTATGGTGATCCCGGAGTTAGTATATACAAGTTCAGGTGGTGTAGGGGCTGTCCCCTTGCATAAAAAGAAGTTTAAAGGAGAAGAGCGATCTTTGAATTTCATGCTTTTCCTGGGTTTTTCGTCTTTTTTTTTTTTTTCCAGCATGTCGGCACTTCAAGTACTGATATTCCAGTAGGGAGCCATTGTAGGTCACCTAACTTACCACAGATTACAGATTCAAGTTCAAGTTTATTAATGTGCTTATTAAGCTAAACACTGTACATTAACAGTAATACATACACTGAGAAACTACAATAAAAAAGCGTGAACTGTTGTTCGCAAAAGTGCACTTTCAGTTAAGTGCACTTTCGCTGAAATGGATTTGTACTTCTGTTTTTCAAAAAAATGTGTTTTCGTTGAACAGAAGTAGACTCATATATAAATATATATATATATATATATATATATATATATTACACAAGCCTATAACACCTTTTTTGCCTACTTCCATTTCACCCATGCCTCCTTATGGTGTCTGGCTTCTTTAACTAAGTGACCTACAAGCTAATAAAAAGACAGTATTCAAAAAGGTAAGAAAGAAGTAATTAACAAAATGACACTAAGATTGTTAGTCTGGGATATCCTGCTATAGAAAAATTATTTTTTGGTCACTTATTATTCATATTTTCATATTTATGTTCATATTTTCATAACTAAGAAACCTACATTTTATTGAGGTGTATTGTGTGAAACACCAATGTGGGGGACAGGACAATTCACTGAAGATGCTGATTTATATCACACTATAGTGGAAATATTGCTAGTTAGTAATTATGTAATATTTCCATGTGTATATAAAACTTCAAAAACCAAAGTGACTTAGAAACTGTTGCATAACATTAGGTGAAACCTTAGATGTTGATGAATCAAACTGCGTCTGACAATTGCGTTGTAAGCTGGACAGTTTAAGAGATTTTCAGTGTCATTTACATTGCTAATTATGCAATTAAGCATATTTTGTCATATTTCTGTAAATCTCTTCATAAACGTACTTGCAGAAGAATTGCTTGTCATGTGAAAGTTTATGTCTGATTAACAGAAATGTACTAACAATATATATCTAGGGTGTATAGTTTTTAGATATGAAAATTTGTGAAAGTTTAGAAAAATATAATTTGGGGTCTGTGTGCATTATAATATATTACAGTATTCATGGAAAAGACTATACATGCCCTGACTATTATCACTGTAAAGAATACTCCTTACTGATAACATTGCTGTTTGTCCAGTTTTAGTAGCTTTTACTGTTCACAAAATATTTACATCTGTTTATATTATGCTTTTTAAGTTTATTTTTTCAGAAAATGCTCTGGAATGCAAGATGTGTGTAGGCTGTTAGAGGTGTGATATTCCACACCATACAGGTGTTAATGAGATATCTATATCTATCTGTCTAAAAGTAAATTGTTAGGCCTTTCTTCTTCTGTATCTCACACACACACACACACACACACACACACACACACACACACACACACACACACACACACACACACACAAACTCACCTCATTCACACCAAGGGATAAGTTGGTCACCAATCCACTTCATATGTTTTTGGAAGGGAGAGAAAGCCAGGTTACTCAGAGAAAATCAATGTGAGGGTAGGCAGGACATGCAAACTCTGTAAACTGATCCAGAGAACCTGTTACTGAGAGCCAACAGTGTTACTCACTGCTCCCTGGGTAAAAGACAAAGGAGGTCAATGTCACACGTTCAGTGCACTTTATTTACAGTAACAGTCAAGTAAATGAAAGCAAAACTATCACGCAGAGGCATATAATATAGCTTTGTACGTTATGGTAGTACGGCGGTATTACTCCCCGTTGGCGTGGTTTGGTCCGTGACCCGCGCGAACCGTGCCGCGGGAAAGCATACATTACCACCAGAAGGGTTATTATATTATAATTATTGACATTAAAAAGAAAAGAAAACTATCATTTTCCTTTTTTAATAAAATATGTTTAATGCCTGTTTACTGCCGCTGCAGATTCCTGTGCGCTTCTATTCGCGATGTGATTTACCGCCGCGGCCCGCGGAGCATTGCATCAATGAAAACGTAAAAGATCAGAGAAAGCAAAGAGCTCCGCCATTTTAAAGTCTGTTGTAGTTGTTGAAACAGTCATAAAGTTTTAAAAAAAAAATAAACAGAGGACATCTTCGCTGTTTATTTTTAAACTTGTCTTATGTTAATTTAACATATTAACTATAGCTAAAGCATATAAGATCTTGTCTTCTCGTTGATCTTGCTTTTGCTTATGTTAAATTCGCTGTATTATGGGTGACAGACACATTTAAATTAAACAAAATAACGATCCTCTGCTGCTGCTTTAAAAGTCTTAAGCCATGTTAAAACCCATTTACATTAGACAGCAAGTAAAAACGAAGTTATACTAATGGAAAAGTCCGGGCGACCGGACCTTTTTCATAGTATAACTCGACGATTAACAAACAACGCTGCGCTGGGCTCAGGCTGCGTTTTTTGGGGATCATGGTATAATATACATTCTTACAGTTAATTCAGGTTCCCATCTCCAACCAAACTTTCAAACAGTTGTTGCTCTGTCATTAGCTTTGTGTGTCAGTTATGACTGCAGATAGACAGTAGTCCTAGTTTAGCCTTTCACAGAGACTCATTCCAAACAGCCACAACTATTTGTGTCGTTGGTAATTATTGTAACACTGATATAATTATTCCTTTACCTCCTGTTAAACCTGTTCCATGCCACCCACTTCTTTAATTACTGCATTTGGATTACAATTCTGTCATCAGGGAGATCCAGCATGTTCATTTCTCTTCTCCAGGTAGTCATTTAGCACTAGGTTTATTGAGGCAGTGTAGAAACTACTTTGTGTTTACTGACAGCCCTTAATGCTAGGTCTCTCTGACTCCAGCAGTGAGAGATGCAATTAATTACACAGACTGAAGGCTCATCTGTCCATTTCAGCCACTATCTGTAAACAGCAGCATAACATCAACCCAGCATATGTTGAGTTGATTATAAAATCCCTGTCCAGGTCACCCAGGCACCTATTACACAAACCTCAGCCAGCTTTGAGCATTCCTGTATCTTTACCCACCTAAACCTACCTCAGCTGTGAAGCACCAACACTGCAGGGCCTTGTCCCTAAAGTGAACTAAGCTTACAGATAATAAGAATGTACTTGTTAATGGTAATTCTGTCTTCAGACACACTGACACTGCACTCACAGACTGGAAAAGGAGAGAATAACAGTGAACCTTCTCTCAGGTGCTATGATTAGAGATTTTATAAGGGCCATCTTGACCCTTCATTACTTCAGATATGTTCATGACCTTGTAGTTACCCATGTAGGAGTGAATGACCTTAGATGACCTTAGACATTTACAGGAGAAATATAGAAACATGACTAAGTTCTCTGGGTATATCTCTGAGGAAGGTAAGCCACTGATTTTGAGCAGAACACTATCTTCATTGAGAATAGAACCTAAATTCAGTGACAAAGCAACTGAGTGCCACATCTGGGTAGCTAACTGGTATCATTCTAGGGGGGATCCAACGTGTGTCCACATGGCATCAGATGGTGAACAGGCCCTCCTTTTTTGCTGCAGACTGACTGTACTTGTCATCTCATGGATTTTGAGTGCTGGTGAAAACCTTTATTTCCCTTCTTAGCATGTTTTTTAGGCTAAGTTCAACTCATGGACAGATTCACCTAGCAAATTGTAATTTAAGCTTCATCAAAGTAGATCTGTTCAATGCTAGAAGCTTAAATAAAAAAGTCCAAGCTGAGGCTTTCCTTACCCTCAAAGACATCATCATTAGTGCACATACAAAAGCTTGGTTTTGTAGCAGCAGCAGCACCATTCCCTGTATCTATGAGTGGTGTGCCTGTCGTGGGTTCAGTTCCTTAGAAAGATGTGAGTCATTTCCTTATTTGCTAGGGACATCATCATTTTACACCAAATCTTACATTTTACCAGTCTGAAACATACTTAGATCTTAGTGACTGTCAATCCCAGTCTGAACCTGAAAATGATCCACTGGGATCAGTATTCAGCCTCATTTAACAAATGTATAAATATCGTCATTGTATAGGTCCCCCCCCCATGCCAAAAAATGTGCCGTCATCCCCTTTGGGAAAAACCCGGTTCCTGTGAATTACCACATCAATAGTAGTCCACTGAACACAGAAGCTGTTATAAGAGATTTGGGAACACAGGTTAACAGCAGCCTCTCTTTTGATCACTACATTGTCACTGTGGTCAGAAAGTCCTTCTATATGGTACATCTCATTACTATGGGTTTTGCATCCAGGAAGAATGAGGTCATTGTCTCCCTCTACTCTTCCCTCATTAGGCCAGTCATCGAGTACAATGCCCCATTTGGCATATACCTCACTAGACACCTGCAACAACTGGAGAGGCCGCAAAAGTACCTCACAAAGAGGATCCTAGGCCTTAAACACTTGTCTTATATGACCAGACTCAAAAAACTCCAACTATTCTCTTTCTCATATCGCCTACTTAAAGGTGATCTCTGCTTGACTTACAAAGCGACCCAGCTCTGTTAAAAATGCTACTTCTAAAGAAATGCCAATCCCTCCACACCACATGCTCCAGAGACCTCAACCTCATTACCACAATCAACAGAATGTACTGGAAGGACAGGTTCATAACCCAGAGACTGCCCATGCTAT
Organism: Protopterus annectens; assembly: GCF_019279795.1. Lineage (NCBI taxonomy): Eukaryota > Metazoa > Chordata > Ceratodontiformes > Protopteridae > Protopterus > Protopterus annectens. The sequence goes on along the minus strand of NC_056734.1, from coordinate 510,089,225 downwards.
GGAATAGATTTCCCATACATGTCAAGCAGAGCACCTCGCTGACCTTCTTCAAGAGAAATCTTGATGAGTGGATGGGAAATAGAAAATTCACTCTGGGGATAACTCCAGTGGCTCTACTCGACAAAGGCACTGGGAACTAAGGTCGGGTGGCACGATGCCAGGGTAATCCTATGGCTAGGCTTGTAAAGACCCCAGGGCCATTAGCCTAAGTACACACCTATGAGCCTATGAGCCATTCAAATACAAAGATTATCTAAGCCAGTTCAAAAAGTGTAGCATTTCACTAAGTATGATTACATTAAAATACTTCAGCTACCAACAAGCAGATGGCAAACCTATGCAACTAGCAACAAATAAACTCAGACATTTACTTTATTCAGGAGACTATTATCAAATAATTCCCACTACCTACCAGGGGTATCATCCTTCTTGATTATGTATTTACCCAGATGTTCTCCTTCTTATACAACCCACATATAACTACTTAATTAGTTAAATCTGTTCACCTAGCAGTTGTGTTTACTGTTAAAACAAGCTTTGACTCTCCAAAAAATTCTAACATTTTGAGATTGAGAATTGAGAGTCCCCTACCCCCACACTGCTGCAGAAGTATTAAAACTGTCACTGCACTGAGAGACCCTTGCAGAATCAATTCCTCTTAGACTACAAAAGAAAACCCTGAACAAAGGCCTGCAATTTAGTTATTTTTCTGGCTGTAGCTGGATAACCTCAAAGTATTGTGTAAAACAAGGTCTGAGCCAAACATAAATGAGGGTGATTAGAGACAGAAAAGAAGCAGTCCTTTTACAGAAGTTAAAGAAAATAACAGTGAGTCACACAAATCCCCTTATAAGCCAGAGACGGATAACTGGTGCCAGAGCCATGGCCTAAAGCTAAATGCCAAAAAGTGCATAGTCATCCCCGTTGGGAAAAACAAAGTTCCCACAAATTACCACATAGGTGGTAATCCATTAAGTACGGAAAAAGTAATTAGGGATTTGGGGACCCAAGTAGATTGCAATCTCTCCTTTGACAATCACATTGCCAAAGTGGTTAGAAAGACATTCTATATAGCCCACCTTATCACGAAGGGGTTCACATCTAGATCAAGAGAGGTCATTGTGCCCCTCTACTCATCACTCATCAGGCCCATAATTGAATACAATGCCCCATTTGGGATGTACCTTACCCGACACCTGCTACAACTAGAAAGACCCCAAAAGTACCTCACCAAGAGGATCAAGGGACTCAAACAGATGCCCTACGCAGTTAAGCTAAAGAAACTCCAGCTCTACTCAGTTGCTTACTGCCTACTCAGAGGTGACCTGTGCCTGATGTATAAAGCCATGTCCAACCCAGAATTAATGGACATGCTCCACCTCAAGAAATCCAAATCCATCAGAGCTACATGCTCCAGTGACTTAAACCTCAGCACAGACATAAATAGAACATGCTGAGGGACAGATTCATATCCCAGAGGCTCCCCTCACTCTGGAGAAAAATCCCAATCCATGTTAGACAGAGCCCCTCAATGACCCTCTTCAAGAAGAATCTTAACGTTTGGATGGGAGATCGTAAATTTACCCCTGGGATCTCTTCTGTGTCACTGCTAGACAGAGGCACGGTAAACTAACCTTGAATGGGCTATCTTCTATGACCTACTATGCACAGTCAACTAATCTAAAAAGGGTGGCAAAAGCCAAACACTCTCTGGCTAGGTTTGTAAATGCCCTAGGGCAGATAGCCTAGTATCACCCTATGAACCTATATGTTCCATGGCCTTACAGACCAGGCTCATCAGGCTAATAGAGCGATAGTTCTCGGGATCACTGTTGGCTCCCCCTTTGTGGAGTGGGATAACTGTTGCTGTGTGCCATTCAGTAGTACAAAGCCTGACATGAGGCTATGATTGAACATGGTGCTTAAGTGAGGAGCCAGTTCATTCTGAAGTTTGTGTAAAACGCAGCCTGGGATGTTGTCCAGTCCCATGGATGCTGTGTTTTTGGCTTTAGAGAGTACAGCTTTTACCTGCATAGTTGTGATTACAGGGACTCTGCATTCTTCCTGTATAGCTATGGGCCCTTCAGGGGGTGGGGGGGTAACGTTAGCACTGAACCTATCTGCCAGGATGTTGGCAATATCACTGCACAAACCAAAAAGAAAAGATAAAACTGAAGACCACAGATGAAGAATCCACTTAAAACACCAGTTTATTGCACCTCTAGAGCTTCGGCAACCGCCTTCAAGTAGTATAAAACATCACATAACTTACACAGTTTATATACCCTAATACATCTAACAATTAAACAAGCAGCCTAAAACCAATTAATCAATAAACATTAAAAAATATTAATACTACTTTCTCATCAGATAAGAAGCCTCCAGTTACATTCCACATTCAGACCCTGAGGAAATAAAGTTTCATATTTCAAAATTAAAATACTTTCTTTGTATAACAACTTCTTTTTATACAAATCATCAGAAAATACACCCTTCATAATATGTTCTAAGATAGTGGCTTGTAATCCATTTGGATTAGAATTGTGAGCCAGCATAAAATGTTTAGCAACAGGGCTATCTTCTTTATTATTTATAATATTCCTGACATGCTCCTGCAGTCTAGTTTTAAACTTCCTTTTACTTTCTCCTATATATACAAGGTTACACAGACATTTCAGCGCATAAATAATACCTTGTTGGCAATATCAGTTGGTTCTGCAATTTTCATGTCATTGTGCTATAACTCAGAGCAGATCTGGATGTTGTCATTCAGATACTTGACATAGCTATAGAATGCTTTGTGGTTGTCCCAAGAATCAGTGGCAATTTTGTTTTCATAGCTAGCTTTGGAGGATCTTATAAGGGATCTCAGCTTCTTACTGAGCCTGACCAGGGAGCTCCTCCACTCATGGGATTTTACTCTCTTTTGCAACAGTTTCCTCCTTCTGTTGTAGAGTTTGTTTATGGTAGGGGACCACCAGATTAGCTTCCTTCTTTTGGAGGATAGCGTCTTGGTTCTTTTTGGGATAGCACAATCCATGCACTTGTGTAAATGCATATAGAGTGCATTTGTGTAGGATTCAGCAGTCGTAACTGTATTGTCCATCTGCATGGGTGTCATGAAGTTCACCACTTCTGTCTTAAGAAGCATGAAGTTGGCTTTGGAGAATTATTTTACCATGGTTTCCTTAATGGGGGGTGGGGGCAGGATGTGGATATATAGGGTGATTAGCTTATGATCGGATCAGACCAACGAGGAGTTGACTTCAGGTGTGGAACACCGGTCACTCATGTTGGTAATCACTAGGTCTAGGATATTGTTGCCCCTGGTGGGGGTGTGGATAAGTTGATCCAGGGCATTGGAGTTTACGAATTCCAGAAACTGTTGTGTGAAGGAGTTGGTACACAAGTAGTTTTCCCAGTTAATGGTGGGGTAGTTGAAATCGCTCATTATTAGGGTGTTTGTTTGAACACTAATATTTTCCAGTATATCAAGAAATGAGGAGTGGGAATCCTGGGGCATGGTGGGGGATCTGCAGCAAGCTACAATTTGGATTGTGGTCTTGCCCAGAGTTAGTTGCACTTGGATAATCTTGGATGCATTATGCTGAGCAGCTAGCATGGAGGTGTGGATATCCTTAATGAATCTAGACATGCCTCCACTTTTAGTATTTTGGTCCAGGTTAGGTGGCCGAAAAGTGTGGTATAAGTTATAGCCTGGTAATGCAGGGGTGCTCTCTGGAGCCTTGAACCAGGTATCAGTCACTGCACAGATAGCAATGTTCTCCATTTTAAGGAGTGCCTCGAGGGAGTGCATTTTGAGATTTAAACTTCTAGCATTGAGTAGCATTACCCTCAGATTTTGTTTGCCTGTTCCTGTTATGGTGGTGAATTTGTCATTTCAACCTTGCTTAAAAAAGTCAATATAGGGGCAGCAAGAGCCTTAACCAGTATCAGAAATCTCAGGGGTGACAGGTGCAGGCCATCTCTGGCAAAGCATCATGGTCTGTTGCTCTTGTATGTGACAAAGATACTAAAGTAAACAGATGCCTTTTTTCTTTCTTTATTTATTTTTATTATTAAGAAATGTATTCTTTGCAGTGCAAAAAGATAAAAAAAATCCTAGACAAAAGCATGTTTAAGTTAATAGGCTGCAATCTTGGGTTGTTGAGGTTAGGGATGGGGTGCAAAAGTACGCAGATCATAATAAATGTAGAGCTGATAAAATTTCTTTTAGTTTTGCATAGGTGAATGCCTGGAGTAAGTCCCTTGCCTTAGTCTAATAACAACTTTTAAGTGGAAACAAATATGAGAAAGCTGAATATAATGAAACATTTTAGCAACAGATATTTCACCTTTCTTCAGAAGCCAGCAGATCAGGACTACATTTTATTATCTTTCATTTCCATGGAGACAAGCTAATTATAGGACCATTTAAAAAAGCCAAAACACTGTTTCTTCAAGCCTAAAACTTTATTTTTACTTTTGTTGACCGGGATAGTCTGACTGGATATATGTCCATTTTCAGCGGAGGCCTGGGGAGAAAAGCTCCAAAACTAATTACAAAAGCAAACATGACAAAAATACACATTTAGAAAAGTTTACAGATTCAGCTGAGACATATGAGTTATACAATCTAACAAATTTTTGGTATACCACACTCAGAATAACAGATTGAATCGTATTAGTACACAAGTATTTCCAAAGATTTAGTCAGGTTTAGAGCAAGAACATAGCCAATACAAATTAAAATACTGCTTGAGACTTTTCTTAAATTGTGTTAGGGAGGTCTCTAGAGTGATGTCAGCAGGCAGTGAGTTCCAAGTTTTACCAACAGAAATGGCAAACAGATAGTCTCCAGCAAAGTTTTTGGATTTAACAGTTTGGACTACCAATCTATTAGATGAGCAAAGTGGTCTAAAGTTACAGTGGAGGTAGATAAAATTTTTAAGAGAAGGTGTATTATCTGGTTGGTTAAGTACTTTATGAGCCATTATTAGTTGGTTGTACTTTAATAGGCTGGGCAGCTCTAGCCAACCAAGACAGTTTAGGTGTTTACAGTGATGTGTTCTATAAGACATACCAGTGGCAAATTTAGCTATGTGGTTAGAACAGGAAGAGAGTTTATTAAGATCACTTTTGTTTAAGTTGGTGAGTAAAGGGGAGGCATGAAAAGGGTAGAGAGTAAATGAGAGCGGGCTATGGCAATTCTAGCAAGTGGGGTAAGAAATGGTTTAATTCTATATAATGTACCAACTTTTTATTGATGGTTTTGATAGTTTGGTTGACATACTTATCAAATTTAAGATTGTTATCAACTAAAACACTTAGAAGTTTTGTGCAATCATCAAGGGAAATTGTGGTATCATTATTAGATTTAATGGAGAAGGGTAATACAGAGGACCTTTGAGTGGGAGAGAAAAGTAGAAGCTTTGTTTTGTTCGAATTTAAAATTAGACGGCAGTCAAAAAGCCAGTTTTTGACTGTGTTAAATGTATTTTGAATTAGTGTCTGCAATACTGGTTGGGAGGTGGCAGAGCAAATCAAAGTAGAGTCCTCTGCATATTGAATGCAATTAGCTTTTGGAATGGCTGTATGGAGGTCATTAATGAAAATGGAAAACAAAAGAGGACCCAGAATGGATCCCTTGGGGGACTCCAAGGATGTTGGGAAGGAGGTTGGATAGTTTGTTCTGCCATAGGATGGCTTGTTGTCTATCACAGAAATTTGACTGGAATCATTGGAGAGAATGATTGTCTAAGGAAATTGCTTTCAAAGTGGAAATAAGTAGATGGTGGTTAACCATATCAAAAGCCTTTGAGAGATCCAAAAACGGGCTAAGGATGGTTTGTTAATGTTTCTGTTATAGTTAATAGCATCAGAGAAAGTAAGAAGGGCTGAGGTGGTACTATGATGTGGTCTAAAGCCATGCTGATATTTTGCCAGTAGGTGGTTCTGGATTAGATATTGCAGAAGCTGCTTATGGATGCACTTTGTTAGCATTGTTGCCTGACAGCTACATGTTCTCTGGTTTGATGCTTGGCTGGGGTGCCTTGGTGTGGAGTCTGCATGTCATCCCATCTTATAAAGAGCAAGTGTTTTGTTTTGCTGAAAACAGGCTTTTGTTCCAAGTCAGACTTTCCTGGTTAACAAATGTTAAATAAAAATAACAGGCATTTGAATTTCAGACTTCATATTCTTCAGAAAGTACATGGTAACACAAAACCTTTTATTCTAGCAATTTTCTAAGTTTATAACATGGATATTTGAAATTTGTCCCTATTTTTGGGACTGTATTCCCCCATTATTGGCTTCATCCAGGATTTTTGTGCTAAGGTTGAGAACTATGGTGAGAACTAAATTCACTGAATATGTTTGGGGGCTGTATTCCCCCATTATTGGCTTTGTTCAGGTGTTTTGTGCTAAGAAGTTGACAGCTATGGTGAGAACTGAATTCACTAGATGATAGCCATTTAAGTTTCAGTCTTCCTCGCTTTCACAAAACAGATGATATGGCATAGTGGTAGGTTTCTCTGACTGTTTTGCACAGGGTCCCCAGGGTTCAAGACTTGGCAGTGAAATATATGGTGGTAACACAGCATTTTATTCTAGCAACTTTCCAACATTATACAAGCAATGTTTAAAATGTGTCCCTGGTTTTTGGATTTTTGCCCCCCCCCCCCATAAATGTTGGCTTTTTCCAGATTTCTTGTGCTGCAAAGTTCAGAGATACAGCTAAGTGTCAAGTAGATTTTACAAGGAGTTGAGAGCTGCAGGGAAACAAAAGTTTAGTGCTGCTTATGCTGAGCCTGCCTGCACTGTTAATAGCACAATAGGTAGTGTACTTGCTTTTAATGCAGAAGGCTGTGGGTTCTACTCCCACAGTAAGTAGATGCAGTGCTGATACTGTACTGTGTTGTAAAGGGGGTGGATGTTGCAGTCCCTTTTGGCAAAGATACCTAGTAACTATGAACCTGTTATCAGTTTGCCATCCATTCCCTATTGAGATATTACTAGCTTATCATTTTTTAATGCAACATAGGCAATTTATTCCTCAAGGGCAGCAGGCACTTTATTTGTAGATGAAACAATGACATATAAAGTTGTTTGCTAGCGGCAACCTCTTCATTAGTTACAGATTTCTTTAATATGGAATTATTTATAGGACTTTTACTGCTTCAGAGTGTGCATATTTACTGATACTGGTGGACTGTAGAAGTTTGAGTAGACTTTTTTATGATGGAAATGTTCTGAATTGGGCAGTTTTGTCATTAATGGTGCATGCATTTTGTTTCATTGTTTACTGGAAAAATGTTCAAAATAATAAATTTAAAATGCCCTCTAACAACTGTACTGTATTGTACAGGGAATATAATTTAATACAACCAGGAAGGTGTATCAAAGAGCATGTGCATGTTTCATATTCAAGGGGCCTATGATTTTGAAAACAGCCCAAAGTTCATCTTTATCTGCCACTGGCAAAATGTATTTTCTTTGAATGTGGGTTTCAATGCTGTTTCAATAAATGTGAGTTTCAAAGGCAGAGAAGTTTTAATGCTAAGTCTATTTTCATTGTGAGACTGCATTGCTTTGTTTAGCAGATAGCTATTAAAGTTTGTGCTGTAAAATGCAAAATAAAACTTTCAAATTAAATCCAAATCATTGCAGAAGTAAAGCAGTATGCACATTATAGTATTTATGGTAAATGGGGCGAAATAACCAAGGAATGGGACACTGGAATGGCTGCGGGGGGAGGCTCCATTTGACCATATTTTTGTGAGTGGGGGAAGGGCAGCAAACTCAAAGATGGCCCCAGCTGAACTATACCTCTCAACTGTCCAGATTTCTGCAGAACAAATAGATTTGTGTTTCCTATTTTTGGTTTGTTCTCATAACATTTTTGGCTTTCTGGCAAATCATTTAGGAATGAAGTCACTAAATGACAGACATTGAGTTTCAGACGTCATAACCTTCAGAAAAATGCATGCTAAAGCAAAACCTGGTATTCTATTAACTGTCTTAAGTTTATACAAGAGCAATTTTAGTACTGTTTGTATGTTCCCCCAATATATTTGGCCTTGTCCAGATTTCCTGCATTAAGAGGTTGAGAGGTACATGCAAATAAATCGCTTTATAGAATTAGGAATATCCAAACCTCTCAACTGTCCCCAATTTTGGCTCAAAATGTTGCTTCCCCCTAATAATTCCTCTGCAAAATGGCAATTTTGGAAGAAAACATGGAGGGTTTACAATTATAAATAGCAGTAATGATCAGAGTTATAGATTACTTTTATTTCAGAAATGTATGTAGATTCTCTTATTTTGTCAGCTGCTCAAGTTAACAGTACTAATATTAAAAATGTGTCCCTTCTTTGACAGGTTCTCAGCTGTATTGTGTGGCAATTTTATATTTTTGCATCACATTTTTGGTCTGTTTTTCATAAAATTGTGGTTTTCTGACAAATTAGTGGCAAATCATTAAAGATTGAAGTTAGAAAATAATGGCAGGCATTTGAGTTTCAGATTTCATACCTTTCAGAAAATGCATACTAATGCAAGACCTACTACTTTCTAAGTTTATAAGAGCAATATTTAAAATTTGTCCTTATTTTTGGGCCTGTGTCCCACTTCTATGTATGGCTTTGTCCAGATTTCTTGCTCTGAGGTATGAGTGTCAGAGCCATCACTGTCAGCCAAAGACATTTCAAATTGTGACATACTTGTTGCACCCCACTCCCCCATGTAGTGACTCTGGATGTGTCCAAGCAAGGCAAGGAGCAGTTATGCAGTGTAAGTGTGCAGAGTATTCCCCCATCCAAGGTAGACACAAGTACGACTAGTGGCTTTTCATCTTTCCTTGATTTTGCAGAATATTCTGGTTTTCTGTCATAATATTATACTGTTGATTTATGCTTCTTATTATTCAGAAAATGCATGCTGCCACAGTGCCCTGTTGCTCTATGTTTAAGTAGCAATGCTTTAATGACCATCAGGTAAGCTTGTCGGAGATTGTAAGATGCAAGTAAGCTTTAATAAGCATACTGTTAAAGAATTACCAACATTGAAAGCCTTTTCGTTGTTGCCATGCAGAGAATATTTACATAACTAGATAATGTATAAGCCTTAGGTATTGAAATGCATATGACAGTATTTGTAATAAAGGACAGGATTACAGTATTTTTAGAAGCTCATTACATTTGTTAGAGACTTGCACTCATCTTTGCAGGCTTTACCCGTAAACTAAACAGAATGCCAATCTATCATGTGTGGTCCATAACTTGTGCAGTAATCCTTTAAGCAATTTATCTTGAGCTTGTTTCTTGTTTGCTGTTCATTTTTTACATTGATCATGTCTTCCCCATGAAACAAGTAGATAGTTGTTGTCAGGCAGCAGGTCTTTTTTAAATAAGAAACAGTTTTGCAAGTGGGGGTATCACACAGTCACACAGAGATTGCTACTTTCAGCATGTTACTTGGTAATTTTATAAAGCTGAATATAAATTATAATTAGAACTGCAATGCAAGGAGAAGTGGTTTGAGTTGAGTGCTGCTTGTTTTTTTTTTTATACTTGATTCTGACTGGCATTCCAGTAATGTATTTAAAAAGTAATTTATTTTTTCATGCATCACAACCTTTGTGTTTCCATCTAGATATTAAATAAGTTGTCATGTAGCCAATGCATTGAAATATGTTTTTCTTCTGCACTTCATTTTGTCTTGATTGGACTTTCATAATGACAGTTTGGCACCCAGGGCAGCATATTTATTTAAAGTTCCAGTTGTTGTGGTTTTGAGGATAGCTCCATCCCTTTCTAGTTGGCCAGACCCCTTCCCATTGGCCCCACCCATTCAGCTGTCTCCTGCAATCTCCCTTTAATATGAAGTCACCAGCCGCCACTGTATGCATTTCAATCATATGTTAATTTGATCTACTGAAGGAGATCCCAGTCACTGTGTGCAGGTTGTTATTAAATAACAGAGGTCCAAGAATGGATCCTTGTGGAAACCGATAGTGGTAGATTTCAAAGCAAAGTAGATATCTTTCTAGTGGATACTTTGTGATCTTTCTGTAAGCCAGCTCTCAAACATTATGTTGGAACTCATGTCTACTTTGGCTAGTCTTGTTAACAGCAGCTGAGCTGAAATTTTGTCAAAGACTTTGGGCACATCTATGAAGCCTTGAATTTTATGTTTATTATGTCTAAAAATATGTTTTAGTGTTATGTCCTGGACAAAAAAATCATGATGGGTCAATGTTAGTAAATTGTTCTATGTACATTTATTTATATTATTTATTTATTACTATTCAGGAATATGATGTTTCATGAGGAGTTAGTAAGTTAGAGAGAGATGGACAGTATGTATCACTCAGAAGTTTATAGGGCAGAGTGTTTAGCAAGTAGCTGATTCTGACAGAATTTGGCAGCTGCCTAGATTTTTTAATTGCAAAGCAGTAGTGTTTCTTGTCATTTATGTATAAATCTTAAGATTTTTGTTCTTGGTTGTTTGTGGCAGTCTAGTGCTGTGACCTAGCATTGTGGCTGTAATAAGTAGAGTATATTCTATTCTAGGAATTTAAAACATTAATAGCAATTGTCTGCGGTGGTGGTGCTGCGGTAGCATTGTCACCTCACAGTTAGACGTTGCCCGTTCAATTCTCAGTTAGAGCGTCTTCTGTGTGGCGACATGCGTGAATGGGCATTCCTTCATTGAAGGTTGTGCATTAGGCCCGGCAAGCCAGCACGTAAAAATCTACTGCCAATCATTAGTGGACCGGAGTTCCGCTGTGGCGACCCCTAACCGGGAAAAGCCAAAAGACACAAACAAATAGCAATTGTCTGAGGAGATTTAATGTAAGGGTGTTTCATGGGATGTAGACTGCCTTTAGCTGCTGAAGCACTTTGAAGGTTATGCATTTAATGTGGGTATTAAAAGAAAGGGTGTGGTGCTGCGGTAGTTGTCGCCTCATAGCAAGATGTTGTCCCGTTCGATTCTCAGCTAGAGCGTCTTCTGTGTGGAGGCATACAAGAATGGGGCGTGCCTTCGTTGAAGGTTGTGCGTCAGGGCTGGTAAGCCGGTACGTAAAAATTCACTACCAATCATTAGCGGACCGGAGTTCCGCTGTGGCGACCCCTAACCGGGAAAAGCCGAAAGACACAAACAAAATTAAAAGAAAGGGTGTTATCTAACTGTAGACCACTGTATCTTTGGTCAGATTTGTTGGCCAATAAGTTTCTAGTGGGTTCATTTATGGTAAGTTGTTGAATCGTCACTAGTATTCTAGTTATGTGAAGATTCATAACTGAGGATTTGCTTTTATTGACTGTAAGTTTGTTATCTATACACCACCTCCAGAGTGAACTGAAATTTTGTTAAAGGCAGAAGACAGCTGGACAGTTGATTCCTGCCCTTTATTCCCCTTGTCCCAGCAATATTGTCTGCATATAATGTGAGGTTTTTGTAAGGCAGTTCCCAGGGTAGATATTTATACACAAAAAGAAGAGAAGTGGCTCTAGAATTAATCCTTGTGGCATCCCACTGTATGTAATGCTTGTATTGGACTGGCAGCTGAGACCTAGCACTATAAATGCACTTTTAGTGAGATAATTTTTAAACCATGAGGTAATATCTATGAAGAATCACAAGTTAGCTAATCTATGCAATTACAGTTCCTGGTTGACTATTTCAAAAGCTTTTTTCATATGAAAAAAATGACAATGTCTATGGTATGGTGATTTGTAGTTGTTGCAAGTTTTTTTTTTTTTTTTTAATTCTTTTAGAAAAAGAGAACTCAGGAGATCACAACAGCAGTAAAAACAATTTGTTGTAGACAAGTGCTTTCACGTAGTAACCTACGCTTTCTCAAGTCCTTAATACAACTAAGCATACTAATACACCATTTATACAAGTTAAAATAATTAAGAAAATCAATGAAGATAATTAAAACATTTAGTCAAGTCATCAGTTCACATATTCTTTCACTTAAGGGGGCGGGCAACTAACTCTGGTTTAATATTCACATAATTATTCAGGCCAGGATATACATGTGCCTGCATCCTTAAAATCCACTTTAATTCTCTTCTTTCTACTTGATTATTGCGATCACCTTTCCTTTTATCAAGGGAGACTAATTGTAAAACTTTAAAACTGAAACTATGTGTAGAAAACTCCATTAAATGTCTTGCTAGAGCTTTCAATTTACTTTTATTTCTTATGTCATATATATATGTTGGTAAGCTTTATCTTTAAACCTTTTCTGGGTTTTACCAACATAAAACCATTTACAATTTTTACATTCCGCTAAATAAACTAAATTAGAACTATTACATGTGGCATAAAATCTAGCAACAAAAGTAAAAGACAGAAATGGATGTTTAAATTCCTGTACTCTGTTCATATACTCACACATCCTACAATTTCTGCATGGAAGCATTCCTACTTTATGTGTATAAGGTATTGTGTTTTGTCTTTAGTTACACAAAAGATGTTTCAAGTTCCTACTATTTTATATATAAAACTAGGAGTATGTTCTATAACATTAAGTGTCTCTTTGCCTCCTGTTAAAAAATGCCAATTCCTTCTTACAATATCACATATCTTACTATCATTGGCATAATTAGTCATAAAGCATACCTTGTTTCTCCTATTGTGTATTTTGTTCTGTGCATTCACTACTAAGCCATTGTTGCAACCACTACTCTGCATAAACCCTTCCTTAATATTTTCCAATCTAGATTTAGCATACCCTCTATCAACCAACAATTCCTGTAGCCTATCTATCTCTTCTTCTTTATCCTTAACTGTATTACATATATTGTCCACTCTATGTAGCTGTCCTTTAACAATGTTGGGAAAAATGTGTCCTGGATGCATACTACTCTATTCTAATAAACTATTCTTCCAACATGTTTTACGAAAGAGCTTCGTGTTTAAAGCTCCCATTTCATCTGTATATACTGTTACATCTAAAAACTCTATGCAATCCAGAGAATAGGCTGTTGCGAACTTAAGAAATTTAGTTGTTTCTCCCAAATACTGTATAAAGTCTAACAAGGAATGTAATTCCCCATCCCACAACAAAAAAATATCAGCAACAAAACATCTATACATCTTCATGTTTATTATACTTGTGACTAAACAAATGTTTAATTTCCCAATAATATACTGTCAAATTTGCATATGAATTTGCGCACGGGGTTCCCATAGCAACCCCCACCTTTGCAGATATATAGTATTTTCATACATAAAGACATTGTTTGATAAGATAAGATCCAATAATGTACAGACCAACAAGATCTCATCAGTATTGCTATGCCCTAAACTATGCATAACGTCTCTAACAGCTTCTATACCATAAGTGTTGGGTATACATGTGAATAAACTTTGAACATCTAGGGTAACCATGTAACAACCCTTCAAATCAAGTTTCTCAACATGTTCCCTTAAATCCCTCAGGAATTGGGGTATATCCCTGAGGATAGTTGGAATCTTACTGACTAAAACCCCTGATCTGCTTTCTACATATACAGAAAGGGGTTCTGTCACCCAACCATTTCCTTCCATAATTGGTCTCAGTGGTGGCTGTTGCAAGCACTTATGTACCTTAGGTAGACCTTTTATACAAGGTATTCTGGGATATTCAATATTAAAGTATGCATATAGTCCATCTATTTGTCTACACATTAAAAGATCATATAAATTCCCTTTGATGTCCTTAATAATATTTAAATATTATGCTGTTCAAGGGCATATATGTGTCATTTACTCCTAATATTAAATGCATAGAATGCCTATAATCGCATTTATTCATAACTACTGTTTTATCATGGTGTGGATGGGAGGTGAAATGGTGTAGGCATTATCCTGAAGGAACAGTATGCTAAGAGTGTTTTGGAGGTGAAAAGAGTGTCAGATAGAGTGATGTTTATGAAGCTGAAAATTGATGGTGTAATGATGAATGCTGTTAGTGCATATGCTCCACAAGTTGGGTGTGCGATGGATGAGAAAGAAAAATTTTGGAGTGAGTTGGATGAAGTGGTGATGACTGTACCCAAGGGTGTGAGACTGGTGATTGGAGCAGATTTCAATGGGCATGTTGGTGAAGGGAACAGAGGGGATGAGGAAGTGATGGGTAGGTATGGTGTTAAGCAAAGGAATGCAGAAGGTCAGATGGTAGTGGATTTTGCGAAAAGGATGGACATGGCTGTGATGAATACGTATTTTAACAAGAGGGAGGAGCATAGGGTGACATACAAGAGTGGAGGAAGATGCACACAGGTGGATTATATATTGTGTAGAAGGGCCAGTCTGAAGGAGATTGGAGACTGTAAAGTGGTTGCAGAAGAAAGTGTAGTTAGGCAGCATAGGATGGTGGTTTGTAGGATGACATTGGTGATCAAGAAAAGGAGGATGAGTGTGAGGGCAGCACCAAGGATCAAATGGTGGAAATTGAAAAAGGGTAATTGTGAGGTGATGTTCAGGGAAGAGTTAAGACAGGCACTGGGTGGCAGTGAAGAGTTACCGAATAGCTGGGTAACTACAGCAGAGCTAGTAAGAGAGATGGTTAGAAAGGTGCTTGGTGTGACATCTGGAAAGAGGAAGGAGGACAAGGAGACTTGGTGGTGGAATGAAGAAGTACAGGAGAGTATACAGAGAAAGAGGTTGGCGAAGAAGAAGTGGGATTGTCAAAGAGATGAAGAAAGTAGACAAGAGTATAAGGAGATGAGGTGCATGGCAAAGAGAGAGGTGGTGAAGGCTAAGGATAAGGCGTATGAAGAGTTGTATAAAAGGTTAGACACTAAGGAAGGAGAAAAGGACCTGTACCGATTGGCTAGACAGAGGGACCGAGCTAGTAAAGATGTGCAGCAGGTAAGGGTGATAAAGGATAATGAGGGAAACGTACTCACAAGCGAGGAGAGTGTGTTGAGCAGATGGAAAGAGTACTTTGAGGGGTTAATGAATGAAGAGAATGAGAGGGAGAGAAGGTTGGATGATATGTGGATAGTGAATCATGAAGTGCAGTGGATTAGCAAGGAGAAAGTAAGGACAGCTATGAAGAGGATGAAGAATGGAAAGGCTGTTGGTCCAGATGACATACCTGTGGAAGCATGGAGGTGTTTAGGTGAAATGGCAGTGGAGTATTTAACTAGATTGTTTAATGAAATCTTGGAAAGTGAGAGGATGCCTAAGGAATGGAGAAAAAGTGTTTTGGTACCGCTTTTTAAGAATAAGGGTGATGTGCAGAGCTGTAGTAACTACTGAGGGATTAAACTGATCAGTCACAGCATGAAGTTATGGGAAAATGTAGTGGAAGCTAGGTTAAGAAGGGAGGTGATGATTAGTGATCAGCAGTATGGTTTCATGCCAGGAAAGAGCACTACAGATGCGATGTTTGCTCTGAGAGTGTTGATGGAGAAGTACAGAGAAGGTCAGAAGGAGTTGCATTGTGTCTTTGTGGATTTAGAGAAAGCATATGACAGGGTGCCTAGAGAGGAGTTGTGGTATTGTATGAGGAAGTCGGGAGTGTCAGAGAAGTATGTAAGAGTGGTACAGGATATGTACGTGGGTAATGTGACAGTGGTGAAGTCTGCAGTGGGAGTGATGGATGCGTTTAAGGTGGAGGTGGGATTACATCAAGGATCAGCTCTGAGCCCTTTCTTATTTGCAATGGTGATGGACAGGTTGACAGACGAGATCAGACAGGAGTCCCTGTGGACTATGATATTTGCAGATGACATTGTGATCTGTAGTGAGAGTAGGGAACAGGTGGAGGAGACCCTGGAGAGGTGGTGATATGCTCTAGAGTGAAGAGGAATGTAGGTCAGCAGGACTAAGACAGAATATATGTGTGTGAATGAGAGTGAGGATAGAGGAATGGTGAGGATGCAGGGTGTAGAGGTGGTGAAGGTGGATGAGGTTAAGTACTTGGGATCAACAGTTCAGTGTAATGGTGAGTGTGGAAGAGAGGTGAAGAAGAGAGCACAGGCAGGATGGAGTGGGTGGAGAAGAGTGTCAGGAGTGATTTGTGACAGACGTGTACCTGTAAGAGTGAAAGGGAAGGGCTACAGGAGGGTAGTGAGACCAGGTATGTTATATGGGTTGGAGACAGTGACATTGACAAAAAGGCAGGAGTCAGAGCTTGACGTGGCAGAGTTGAAGATGTTAAGATTTGCACTGGGTGTGACAAGGATGGACAGGATTAAGAATAAGTATATTAGAGGTTCAGCCCAGGTTGGAAGGTTTGGAGACGAAGCCAGAGTGGTAAGATTACGTTGGTTTGGACATGTGCTGAGGAGGGATGCAGTGTATATTGGGAAAAAGATGCTAAGGATGAAGCTGCCAGGTAACAGAAAAAGAAGGAGGCCTGAGATAAGGTTTATGGATGTGGTGAGAGAGGACATGCAGGTGGTTGGTGTGACAGAGCAAGATGCAGAGGACAAAAAGAAATGGAAACAGTTGATCTGCTGTGGTGACCCCTAATGGGAGCAGCCGAAAGAAGAAGAAGAAGAAGTAGAAGAAGTTGTATTAAGGACTTGAGAAAGTGTAGGTTACTACGTGAAAGCGCTTGTCTGCAATAAATTGTTTTTACTGCCGTGGTGATCTCCTGACTTCACTTTTTCTGATACTCATGCCTTGTTCTTGGGAGACCTTTGGGCTTGTGCTGGTGTTTTTTGTTTTTTATTTCTTTAAAATAAAAGGGTTGGCATTGAAGAAGTTTGTCTTTTCAGTTAGCTGGCAACATTTGTTCATGTATATACTTTTCTAGTATGTTTGAGAGTGGGGATAAAATGGCTATCGGCCTATAGTTATTGAGGCAATTTGAAGTGCTGTCTTTGTGAACTGGGATTAAATAAATTTGCATCCATCATTTTGGGTCACACAATTCTTCAGTGTATCTGTTAATTAGTATTGCTAAATGATATAATATGGCATCGGCAATGATATGTAGATGTTCTTGTAGTAAATTAGCCAGCACAAGGATGCTAGGTTTTAATTTAAAAATTTTTTATATTGTGCATGGATACAGGATGTAGATTAATGGAATGGTGATTGCTGTGATGTGTCGATACATGGGTGTTATTACTTTGTTTGATAAGAACAGTAGCTGATTGTATGATTTATGAATTTATTTGTTGTAGACTTTATTATTTGGTGGAGAGTGTTCTGGGTTTATTTGCCTGGTTGTAGTAATTCATTTACTGAGTTCCAGAAAAGTTTTGGATTTGTGCTTTTGGGGGATTACAGAGTACTAAAGTTGTTATTTTTGTCTATTTCTGGCTATTTTAGTCTACATTTTACCTGGTTTCTGAGGAGTTTTGTTTGCTTTTTGTATCGTTGCTTTTGGTTTCTTTTTCTTCACTTTCCATGCCTTGCTTATGTTGATCATAAGCTTCTTTTGTTTTGCTGTTAGCCAGGGTGCAGGACCAGAGTTTATTTTTTTATTTTTATTTTTTTTTATGTGCATATAGGAGCTACATAATTTAGGAAATGAAGGAATGTTTGATTAAAGTGATGTAAAGCTTTATCTAGGGGATTAGTATTTGATTAATGCCCATTTGCAGGCTTTTAACAGTAAGTTTGAATCTGACTGTTGAAATGATTTTTGTTACAAATCCAGCAGTATAAAACTACTTTTTGCATTTTGTGTTGTTTTCACATGGCTTATGTGGGGTGATGGTCACTTATGGTGTCAATTAACATGGCTACTGAGGGGTTATGTTGGTGGTATTATTTGTTGAGTGTACTCTGTTTACTAGAGACTTTATCTATATGTGTTAGGTGAGCGATCAGTTGTGAGTCTGCTGTGTGTGTGGAGCCAGTCAATAGAGAGCTGAGTCGTGGAATAGCATGTGAATTTATGTTTTACATTATGAAAGTCTCTCCCCGCGGTGGTGGTGCTGTGGTAGCGTTGTCGCCTCACACCAAGATGTTGTGCCATTCGATTCTTAGCTAGAGCATCTTCTGTGTGGAGACATGCATGAATGGGTGTACCTTCGTTGAAGGTTGTGCATCAGGACTGGCAAACTCGGCACGTAAAAAATCTACTGCCAATCATTAGCGGACCGGAGTTCCACTGTGGCAACCCCTAACCAGGAAAAGCCGAAAGACACAAACAAACATTATGAAAGTCTTTGCTTCTGATAGTGTAAGCAAGTGAGGAGGAAAAAAATAAAATGAAGTAGAAAAGTCCATTTACTTAGCCAAAGAGACATTGTGATGGAAAGTTTTAACACTAAACAGTCACAGCACCACACATTTAATACCTACTTGTTGATATGCAGCACCCACATGCACAGGGGTTTGTGATAGTGCAGATCAGACCCCCAGGTTGGAAAGTTCAGAATAGTGTAGACAAACACAAGCAAAATGTTCAAGGAATTATTAGACAGCAGAGCTGAAATGCACCAAGCTGAGCACAGACCAAAACTGGTAATATGTAAATGACAAGAGCTGCCCTCTGAGAAACTCAACAGTACTGCCTTGTGTAGTCAGCTGGGGCTACCTCAGCAAGGCCTTTTCTGATGAGTCTTGGGTAATGCAGGGGATGGGTCATGCAGAATGGTTTCTCTGATACTAAAAATATGTGAGACAGTTAAAAAATAAAAAAGACACTAAATTCTTAATATCTATACCACTTTTTTTAATTAATGATTGATATGTAATGTGTTCTAAATAAAATATAGTAGCAGGTATGTTTCCACTGAGTTATTTGTTGAATAAACTTTATTTTTTGACTGGGTTATTGAAAATGGGTAAATAATTGCTAAGCATGGAAATGCAAAACATGAGAAATTGTTAATGAATGGATGTTTCTAAAGATATGTTATATGTTATAGGGTGCTGAATGTGGTATGGAACACTGTTTAAAACAGAAGAACAAGTTCAGCGAAAAAAACTGCTCTGTACAAATTGCAGCTAGCGGGGGCAAAACTTGTTTGGCTTAAAATGTGATTAACTGATCAAAATGTTCTGCTCACTACTGAAATGTCGGCACTTGAAATGCAGAGTGCCAAAAAGCCAAAAAAAAAAACAGACTGAAAACATAGAAGATCAGCAACTCTCAAAAATCGCTCTTCTCCTTTAACTTTCTTTTTGCAGGGGGATGGGCAAGCCCAGGCCACTCCTCCACACCTCTGAACTTATATATACCATGTGTGACTTCACCATACCTCATTGAAAAGGGAATATTCTGAGAAATGGCATCTTGGACTTAATATATGTAAGTCTATTCTTTCAGCCATTCAGTCTCCACATTTTGGGACTCACTGCAGTGGGTCCCAGTATTTCAAATAGTTGTCAAGTGTTCACAATAGGTTGTATGTCTAAATTCCAGGTTTTTGTTTTTTTTTTACTGAAGACAAATATCTTAATGTGCATTCATTTTGGGGATATGCCACAGAACAGAAATATAAAGAGTGGCATTCAGCTGGAGATCTGAAAAGTGATCTAGTAAATGAAGTGTTAAGGTGGCACATGTATTTAATAGGTGGACAGCTGATGTGGAGAGTGCTTCCCTCTTGTGGTTAGTGAGAATAGATTCTTAGGTGGTGACTGTATCCCTTATTAACTGTAAATGACAAAGATTTTAACAGTGGTATCTTGGAATATGAATGGCTTGACCAATTCTATCAAGAAAATGAGTTATAACACCAGTGAAGAAGTATATGTGAGGTAGAAGCATTGTAAAATCTAGAGCCAAACAGAAGATGTTAAACTGGCAGTGCATGGTCCTGTGGTGCAGACATCTGCTAGGTACACTGCTGCATATTGAAGGAATGTGGTAATTAAGTGGTCCTGTGGTGGGGACATCTGCTAGGTACACTGCTGCACATCGAAGGAATGTGGTAATTAAGTGGTCCTGTGGTGGGGACATCTGCTAGGTACACTGCTGCATATCGAAGGAATGTGGTAATTATCTTCTCAAAGATTTGTAAAGAGGGAATAGAGGGCACTCAGAGCTGATATGTGATGGTGAAGGGCTGTTGGTATTATTTAAATTGTACAACAGTCTTTGTCTATGTCCTTACTAAGGTCACTCAGGCTGAATTATAAAAAATAGTGTTGCAATTAATGACATTTCAGCATTGCTTAACATTATTGGTGGAAGGCTGGAATTTGGCGTCTTGACCTACCGCTGTGCAAATCATCACAGGCTGAAAAATGGTTTGGTGACTGTTGTAGGCAATCTGGGTAACAGACAGTTATACAGGAGATGGGGGTACACCATGGGTCAAGAATTTTACTTATTACTCTTTGAGATATTCAGCCTGGTCAACATTTGATAAAATGTATATTATTAAGGAACATGTACATAAAGTTAGGGAACAGCATGTTGGCCATTTTTTTAAACAGAGCACTGACCATCCACATAAGCAATTTCTTTCCTTGGGAAAGAAATTGCTTGGCCATCCTCGTCAGTTTGTCATTTTTCCCACTGTAGTGTGATATCAGAGTTGGTATATTTAGTTGGAGGGTGTAGGGGGCACAGCCCCCCATGTTGGGAGGTGTGGGAGGTGAAGCCCCCTACTTTATAGCGTTTGTGGTTATTTGTTGGTGTTTGTAGGGAAAGCGATTTCTTTCCAAGGGAAAGAAATCGCTTGTGTAGAAATTCAATATTTTGAAAGTTCATGGTTTTTGGGTCGATGAAGAGGCGTTCGATGGAATGCCTCTTCGAGGAAATAATATAGACCCACATTATATAGATTAGATTAGTACTAGGCTAACTGCTCTTGTGAGACATTTTAAGTCAAGGCAATTATCCCTTGTGAGACTCAAACCCTGCACCTTATGTTTGTAAAGCAAACACCTTAACCATTAGGCCACCCTGAAGGATGCTTCAGGCTGAAAGGAGAGCTCAAAAGCACCACATGGAAGTGAACAGCTGAAATACATGTCAGGAAGAAAAATAAGTACTTGTGCATGGTAACAACAGTTAAAGAATTCCAGTCTAGGTTAGTGTGCTTAGATTGTGATGAACAGGTATTTTTTTTTAAACACTTTTATTAAATTATCACTTATCACATAAGCAAACATACATTAACAGAAAAGAAAACAAACCATATGTCAAAGGAAAAATATACTTTAAAAATGATCAAAACATGGAAGGTTCAGGTTAAGGCACTTTAATCTTGCAGCAAGGAGACAAAAACATACTATTACAGAGTTTGTCTAACTAGAAACAGGAAATACTTTCACTTTTATACATTCTCTAACTAGACATGGCCTACCAAGCTGACGTAATAAATTACCAGTCTTTTCATCATCATTTGTTGACCATCAGTCCCATGAATTTCTGCTGATTTATCAATTTTTTGTGAGAAACTTCCTGAGGAAAACAACGTGGCCTTGATTACCACCAGTTAGATACATGTTATGTTACCATTCAAGGTACTATGGCTAATTCAAGCACAATGCTAACAGTTCATTTCTCTAATAATCCTTTGTCTACTTTATCTCTAAGCTTCTGCAGCTGTACATGTTCTCATGCTTCAAACAGAGCTGATTGTTTAAAATCGTTACATTTACAGAATATAGTATTGTTCATTCATTCGTTCCTGACCTAGCAGATAAGCACCTGCTTCTCAAGTACATTTCCAAAAGGCATAAACATGAATATTGCTGTGCTAGCAATTACTAGGTCAGAGGGCATCTTGCAAGTTTCAGAAAGCATACTGCAGTTTTCAAAAAGCATCTTTTTCAGTCTCATATGAAACTCAATTTATATATAACACAGTGCATGTAAAATAGAATGAAAAACGTGTTAATTCTTCTGACTATTAATTAGCATTAAGCATACACACATTAATACATATTTTTCTAACATTTCCCTCCTGTTAATACTTTTTAATTCTATTTTCAGAAAAGGATAAACAATTTGCTTCTTTTCCTAACCTCTTCCAATCAGGATTTGCAGTTAAGAAAGTCATTCAGTTTAAACTTTTATGAAAGTGTTTCACATTCTAGCAGCTCTTCAAATTCAGTACTTTGATACATAGTCTCAGACACTGATATGTCTATAAATTCTTTGATTAATTTCTTCATGCAGGGGATTCCACAACAAACACAAACTCCTATTAGGAGTAATCCTACCCCAATGGCAATCAATATGTTCATTAGGATGGAACCCCACCCCCCAAATACATTCTGGAAAAAGTCTGTCAGAGGGTTTGGGTCTGGTTTGGTCATGGCCGACACTTGCTGAATTACCTCAAGATGATCGTTAATCTCATGCTGATGATCAGGAATAAACGCACAGCATTCTTCTTTGATTAAAGCGCACGTCCCACCCCTCGCCGCTAGGGTGAAGTCAAGAGCCATTCGGTTTTGGAGCACTACAGTTCTCATGGCATTCAGTTCATCAGTTATCAGTTCAAGAGCAGAGAAAGTCGCATTACTCATTACTTCGAGAAGTTTAGACAGTTTTCACAGTTCCCAAATCGATTTAACTGCGCCGTATGCAGGTAATATGCCTGCCCATGATATGACAGCATCACTCAAGTCCATGTGCGCAAGTTTTGCTCCCACATTATGATGGTCTTTCCAGCCTGCTTCAATCTGTCCCACTGGATTCTCAGGTTTCTTAACAGTCTTTTTGGTTACATCTCGGGTATTTCGAATACTTCCTTGAGGTAGAACTGCAGTGTGTTGTATGGTCGGGACCAGGTATCCCAAAAAACAACTGCCAGACCAATTCTCAGGTAACCATTTATATGCTTTTTTACCACACACAAAATAACAGTCCTCTACTTTAGTCGTTACTTTGTTACGAAATGACTGCCCTGCATGAAACATTTTCCTATCTATTACAGATAACTGTTTAAAAAGTACAGGACTACGTTGTACCTGATCAAGAGTCTTATGCATATATTTAAGAAATGAGTTATAATCTGTACTACAAGATCCACCTAAATCATTTGCTTTTGTATAACATTAATACTGTACAGTGACATTACACTTGCTCCATCCCACTTGGATGGTATCATTTTTGTAAAAACATACAATTCCTTTTTGTGTTACAGGCAAATACAGTGCTACCTTATCATATGCTTTAATAGCAACTGTGTCAAAA
Source organism: Protopterus annectens (assembly GCF_019279795.1). Lineage (NCBI taxonomy): Eukaryota > Metazoa > Chordata > Ceratodontiformes > Protopteridae > Protopterus > Protopterus annectens. The sequence goes on along the minus strand of NC_056734.1, from coordinate 510,066,157 downwards.
ACCAGATTTTCCCAGGTCTCATTGACCTCCAGGGGGATAGCAGCCATCAATAAACCCCCGTATGCTGTTGGTATGGCCGTGCAGACCCAGCAGTTCGAAACATTAAAAGTCTCAGCATACACACATGTAATTGCCTGATAAGTGTTAAAGTTCGGATGCCAGTCTATGTTTGGCCCATCACGTTTAATCAGTTCAACTTTTGTGGCAGAAAAAAGGAGTGGCCACAACTAAAAGAACAATGTGATTAGCACAGCTATCAAAATGATCATGCAAGTTTTCTGAGGTTGCTCAATGTCTCTATTCACTCTATACCTGGCCATTGTTTTCTCGTTGTACAACAGTAACAAGGTTTTTGTCCAATTCAAAGTTCTTAACCAGTTTACAGTGCGTCAAATGAATCCAGGAAGCTCGCTCCGCGATCTTGACTGCAGTGTGTGTCGACAGTAGTACCTGGTATGGCCCTTCCCACTTCGGAGAACTCCAGTTCTTTTTCTTCACAATCTTCACCCAGACCCAGGTGCCTGGGGCTACTGCTGCTTCCGATTTTGGTTGCTCTTTATCTGAAACAGAATTTAACTGCAAAAGTTTGTTATTCAAAAATCATCTCATATACCCTGCAAGTGAACCGTCAGCCTCTTGCTCTGCAGACATGAGAGGTTTCCACTGAGGTGTATAATATGCCCTCCCAAACAAAGTTTCAAAAGGAGTCAATCCCTTTGCATTTGGAACAGTTCTCATGCTCAACAGTGCTAGAGGCAAACAGTGCACCCAGTTCTTTTGTGTCTCACTCATCAATTTCCTAAGCTTATTCTTCAACACCCCATTATGCCTCTCTACTAATCCTGCAGATTGGGGTGGTATGCAGTGATTTTTAACGATATTCCGAAATAGTGACTAAGTTGTTGCACTGTTTGGTTCACAAAATGTGTACCGTTATCACTATAAATCTTTTCCGGTATGCCAAATCTAGGTATAATTTCTTTAACAAGGACCTTTGCAACAGTAGCTGCATCTGGATTTTTAGTTGGAAAAGCTTCCACCCATTTGGAAAACATATCTATAATGATAAGGCAATACTTTTTATTCTCACATTTATTCAGTTCTATGAAATCCATACATATAGTATGAAACGGATACGGTGGTGTAGGGAAACTCCCTTGCTTAGGCTTCAATGCCCCTTGTGCATGATGCTTGTTACAAACATGGCATGCTGCACAAAAATTTTTTGTGTAGTTTGTAAATCCATACATTGTAAACACTCGATTCACTAACTGTACCACCCCCCCTGTTGAGACATGGCTCTGCCCATGGCTCAACAAAGCTGCATATCTAAACAAGTTAGATGGCAGAATTGGTTTCTTTTCCTTGGAGATGTACAGTCCCTTTTCAAGAATTGCTCCTCGTTTTATCCACTTTTGTTTTTCTACATTTGTAGTAAGTGTCTGCATTGTTTTTAACATTTCTAAATCTAAAATCTCAGAGGGTTGTAATTCCTCACTCAAAAGAAAAGCTTCTGAGGCTGAAGCTGCCTGTTTTGCAGCTGTATCAGCCCATGCATTACCTTTTGAAATTCTATCCTGTTGCCTGGTATGAACTACGCATTTGCAAATAGCTACTTTTTGAGGTAACTGAATAGAGTCTAATAAATCTAAAATAAATTGCGCATGATTAATTGGTTTACCAGTAGATGTTATCATTCCTCTATTTTTCCACTGCTGCGCAAAAACATGTACAGTAGAAAAAGCATACTGACTGTCAGTAAAAATATTCACTTTCTTACCTTCTGCTAAGGTACATGCCCTTGTCAAGGCAATTAATTCTGCTGCTTGTGCAGATAAGTTGTGTGGTAAAGATTTTGCTTCTAAAGTCTCGGTATCAGAAACGACTGCATACCCCACTAGAGTCTGTCCTTTAGGACCCCTCCTGCACGAGCCATCCACATAGTATGTCACCTCGGCATCATCCAAGGGAACATCTGTAAGGTCTTGTCTAGGTAATGTCTTTTGCTCAATCTCCTGCAGGCAGCAGTGCGGTTTGCCATCTGCAGGGGTTGGGAGCAAGGTTGACGGATTCAAAGTTGTGCATCGTTCAATTGTCATATGAGGTTGGCTCAACAGTATAGTCATACAGGAAAGATGTCTAGCAGGAGAAAGATATGCTACTTTTTCTTGCAGTAAAATAATTGTGACTGCATGAGGCACTCTCAATGTGAGAGGGTGGAACAACACTACTGAGGCCGAAGCCTGCACTGCCATTGCAGCTGCAACTACTGCTTGTACACAGTGGGGCAGGGATCGCGCCACTGGGTCTAACTGTGATGAATAGTAAGATATGGGGCGTTGTTTGTCCCCATGTTGCTGTGTCAACACTGATGTCATATAACCTTGCTTACAGTCTACAGTTTGGAAAAATCGCTTATGATAGTTTGGTAATCCTAAAACTAAAGATGATGCTATCAGTTGTTTTAACTTGCAGAAAGCTGCTTCTGCTTCTGGTGTCCACTGTAATAAATCCTGTGCTGCCATCGGCTTTTTGAATATCAAATTAGTCAGTGGAGCAGATTCCAAAGCATAATTTGGTATCCAACTCCGACAAAAGTTAGTAGTTCCCAGGAAGGACATCATTTCCTTCTTGGTAGTTGGTCTAGGTGCTTGTAATATTGCTGTTTTTCTGTCTTCATCTAATATTCTGCCTTCTTTGGATATTACATATCCCAGGTATTTAACTTGTTTTCTCCAAAGTTGTAGTTTGTTTTTGTTCACCTTGTGTCCTTGAGTAGCTAAAATTGTAATAATGCTATGGTATCCTCTACATTCTTGCTGGGTGGGGGCTGCCAGCAGAATGTCGTCTACATAAAGTAAAATCTGACTACCTTTCGGTGGGATAAATACCGCCAGGTTGCTTGCCATTTCTTGTGCAAATATTGTTGGACTTTCACAATATCCCTGTGGTAATCTCGTAAACGTATACCGTTTCCCCTGAAACGTAAATGCAAACCAATGTTGGCTGTCGGGGTGTATCGGTATTGAGAAAAATGCATTACTAATATCTACCACAGAAAAATACTTCTGCTGAGGCTCCAAATCATTCAGTAAGGTGTGTGGATCTGGCACCGTTGGTGCCCTGGGTATAACTGCATCATTTACAGCCTGTAGATCTTGGACCATTCTCCATTCCCCGTTTGCTTTCCTAACAGGAAATAAGGGTGTATTACATGGTGCATTGGGAGATTCTATTAAGACTCCTTCCTTAAGTAAGGCTGCTATTATAGGTTTGATCCCTATCTCTGCATCCTTTCTCAAGGGATACTGTCTTTTCTGAGGTCTAAATGCTGATTTTGGCATAATGGTAACTGGTCCTGCTGTTCGAATAAGTCCTACATCTGATTTTCCTGTTGACCAGAGAGTCTCTGGTATGTCTCGCAAGGCTTTTTCCTCTTCTTCCAATAAGAGTAATATTCAGCTATTCTCACTGGCCTGTGAGTGCACAGCTGGGTGTGTCTGTGTTATCCAATTCAATTTCTGCTTCTGTACTCCTTGTTCGGAGAGCTCTAATTCTGTCTGTTTTTCCCACCTTGTGACTTTTTCTCCTAAGTCTGCCCATTTCAAACTTCTATTTCTGGTTAAGCTAACATGTGGCAATCAATTAGATTTGTAAAGTGCTAAAAATTCCTGGGGCAATGAACAGCTTATTACACTGTTTCCTTCTGTGTCCCAGTACAAGTTTCGTAACACTAGCCTGTTTGCATGGTTTTGAAACAACTCCTGCTCATATTCTTTATCAGGTCCTGGTCTATTACAGTAATATAGAGTACAATGCAACAAATGTTGTTTGTCAATGTCAAAGGAGGGGGATTTACTGATGGCTACGTTTATCAGTTCTTCGGTTATTGCCCCTGGACCAGTCGTAACCAAGTCCTGGCTGTACCAATAATATGTGTCACCCTCCTGTCGCACTACAAAAGTATCCATTTGTCGCTGTGCTTCCATACCCTGCATGGTTGGAACTACGGCTATGCCAAATATCTGCATTAAGTCTCTGCCCAAGAGATTTACTGGGCATTTTGCAGAAACAACAATTTTACTTTTCTGGGTCATTCCTGAAACGGGGTCTGTTATTGCTATATCATGGGAGAGTGGCTCCCGATACAGCTGTCCATTAGCTGCTTTCACTAGTATATAATCTGGTGATTCTGAATCTTCCGGTAATTTGGAAGGATGTATCAGGGTCTGTGAAGCCCCTGAGTCACACAAAAATTTGACTTCCCTCCCCTGTACTAGAAGCGTAACTTCCGGTTTCGTGTCTGCTAAGTAGAGCTCTAGGCTCAATAATGCTAAGTCTAAAATTTCATTTTCATCAACATCTACAAATTCATGTACATCCTCTACCCCTTCTGTCACATCCTCTACCCTTGCTATCACATTTGCATGTCTTTTCCCGTTTATTCTCATTCAGTGATTCCTGACTATCATATAGTCATTCCTCATCCTCCTTATTTTCTGTAGTCACCTTTTTATTTAGCCTGCAATCCCTTGCTAAATGTCCTTTTTTCCCCGCATTTAAAACATTCACCCCTTTTCTTTCTTTCTTTGAAATCCTCTGATCGTTTATCAGATTGTTTGTTTCCCTGGGTATTTTTCTTACCCTTTCTCCCAGTTTGTACTACAAAAACTTCTGACCCATCTTCTGCTGAAAATACTTGAGTTTTCTTTTTCTTTTTACTATTAAAATGTCTTTCTGCATGTCTTGCATATTCAAGTAATGGCTGCAATCTACTTGTACGATGATCTACCATGTGCTTCGTAATAAAGCTGCTAATGGGAGTTATACTGCCTTTCAAGAATGCATTCTTTAGCTGCTGCTCATATGGGGAATCATGTGTCTGATTTTCTGGTATCTGCATTCCGCAGTGGTTATTAAAACATTCTAATAATCTAGCATAATATCTATCAACCGTTTCACCTTCTTGTTGAATGCACTGATTAATGCAAGTCCAATCAACCCTAGGCTTCCACTTTTCAGAGATTCGGTCTGTCAGACCCTTTACATTCTGCATTAGTATGTGGGAGTGGTCTAAGCTCTGCGTCACGGGGATTCCAGTCGCCACTGATCATGTGCCAATCTGGACCTACAATTTGTCTAACTACATTTTCTACTTCCTGTCCATTTAAATGGTAACTTAATCTCATACCCTGTAAATCTTCTAAAAATTTTCTAAAATTCACTTTCGGATGGGGAATTCCCTCCGTGGCTTTCCGGACATCTTCCGGTGTCCACGGTCTATAAACTAAAAGAGTCGGATCCTGGCCTGCCTGAGGATTTGGTACTTCTATGAGTGGACATATCTCTTCCTCACTCATAGCTTGTGATTTTCTATTTATTTCATATAATTCAATCTCCCCTCTCAAGTTGCGTGTTCGAGACCTTGTCTCGATAGGATCCCTGACAAACGGTTTTGATGCTGTAGAAACAGCTAGGTATAGCGGAGGTGGATCAGCTTGTCCACTCGCTTCATATTCTAGTAAGTGAAGCGGAGGGGGCGAAGGAGGGGCCATCGCTATTACCAAGTTATTATCTTCTTTGTCTAAGAACATTGCTTTTGAATTTTTAATCTTTTGTTCCCTGCGATTTGCTTCCTCAAGCCACCTATGTGCCTGAGGAACTCCTAATTGTCGTTGCTTTTTTAATTGACCTTTTGCGTCTGTTTTAAGTTGCCTGACAAGTTTAATAAGTGCAAGTTTATCTAAATTACCATCAAATTTATACTTATCAACCCATTTTGTATAGTACTTAACATTGTCGGCATGCTGTAATTGCATATATTTCGCGTCTTCAGTTAGGGGCGGGTCTCGGGAACTTTTCATGCACTGATTTCCCATGTTGCCTTAGCTAAGCTGTAAATTGTTACGTAACCCTTCTTATCACGTGGTACCATGGTTCTACACCTTTTCACAGTTTATCTAGAATAACTGTCTACCTATTCTGTTTCCCTGATCTATGACAAGACAGTAACCTTTTTTGTCCCTGATCTGCACATGCAAATCTTCCTGACAAAAACAGTTCTGTAACTAGTCCCTGATCTTAAAACAGAAATAAGGTAAATTCCTCCTTACCTGACCCTCCGTGAGTTGATCCACCGGATCGTTGACTCGTCCTCCAATCCCAGATCAGAAACAGTGGCTGGCCTCTTTCAAACGACAATTCAGTCGGAGGTCTTTCAAAACAGAAGAGCCAATTTGGCCTCTTCCCCGTACGGATGCATGCCACCGGGCCCAATTCTGACCTAGGCCTAGAGCGAGCGGTACTTTCCGGTCCGAAGGACCAAACTGTCAAAGGAAAAATATACTTTAAAAATGATCAAAACACGGTAGGGTCAGGTTAAGGCACTTTAATCTTGCAGCAAGGAGACAAAAACGTGCTATTACAGAGTTTGTCTATCTAGAAACAGGAAATACTTTCATTTTTATACACTTTCTAATAAGACATTGCCTACCAAGCTGACGTAACAAATCACAAGTCTTTTCATCATCATTTGTTGACCATCAGTCCCATGAATTTCTGCTGATTTATCAATTTTTTGTGAGAAACTTCCTGAGGAAAACAACGTGGCCTTGATTACCACCAGTTAGATACATGTTATGTTACCATTCAAGGTACTATGGCTAATTCAAGCACAATGCTAACAGTTCATTTCTCTAATAATCCTTTGTCTACTTTATCTCTAAGCTTCTGCAGCTGTACATGTTCTCATGCTTCAAACATGAACAGAAACAGAGCTGATTGTTTAAAATCATTACATTTACAGAATATAGTATTGTTCATTCATTCGTTCCTGACCTAGCAGATAAGCACCTGCTTCTCAAGTACATTTCCAAAAGGCATAAACATGAATATTGCTGTGCTAGCAATTACTAGGTCAGAGGGCATCTTGCAAGTTTCAGAAAGCATACTGCAGTTTTCAAAAAGCATCTTTTTCAGTCTCATATGAAACTCAATTTATATATAACACAGTGCATGTAAAATAGAATGAAAAACGTGTTAATTCTTCTGACTATTAATTAGCATTAAGCATACACACATTAATACATATTTTTCTAACACCATATTAACATATTTTCCTTTTACATACATTATACATCACATATCGTTTATTTCTTTATAACTATCATCAGTCCAACATTACATAATTTGTTCAGTTCCTAATTTCTCTTAAACCTCACTCCTCCACCTCTTGAACCTTATTCTGCATGCAGAGGTGTAGCTCAGCCATTTGGACCCCAGGGAGCGACACTCATTTGGTGCCTGAAGACACTGACATAGAGTATTTTAATTCTTTGGATTCACCCAGCCTTGACAATTTCCTATCTGATTTTGACAATTGCCTGCTCAGTTCTGACATCTCATGAATGATCTGGATGTGTATTTAGTTCCTCCTTAATGACCTGAATGTGTATTCAGTTCCTCCTTAATGACCTGAATGTGTATTCAGTTTCTCCTTACTATACCTTCATCATCAGTCTGGAATACATGATCTCAGTTCTGCAGATATGACACTAGTCATACCTGTTGTCTCTCTTTCCCCCATCTAACTTGAGGTTGGCAGGCTGTCCTGGGTTCATGTCAGGCAAGGAATGAATTGAATATATTTTTTTCACAGAAATAGTTGAATGCAGATGTGGCTATCTGGTCAGTTTTGTACAACAACCTCATATGGAATAGTTTTATTTATTTATTTATTTTACATTTGTTGACCGAGATAGTCCGACTGGATATATGTCTATTTTCAGCAGAGGCTTGGGGAGAAATACTCTAAGATAATAATACTCATTGAACATTTAGTAAATGCTAGTTTCAAGCCGATTACAGTCATAAGCAATACCAGCATTTAGCACATATAGTACTACCTTATTATAAAACACTTTACAAAACATAAGATTATTTTCAAAGTTATATATACATAACATTACATTCAGGTTTAAAGACACATTGAGCAGCAGTTATACAACTGACCCTTCCTGAAATGGTGTGGTAGAAAAAAGTTAGAAGTAGTTGACGGTAAGGCTCCTAAGTAATAGAGAGGACACTAGTTGGGCAACAACTCTGAATTAAGCCTTGGGGTAGTAGGTTGAATCTGTCTGCCTAACATTAGTTTTCCTGGCACACACCACTTACATTATGCAGGTTGCTCTGTAGACATTAGAGTTAGGTGTAGATAAGACTGGTTGATAATTTCTTTATTTGAACTCTTCTCTCAGGAGCACCATTTCTTTGCATATAATGTGGACTTTGTTTGATTGGACAAACCCATTCTCCTGTGCAAATTCTGAACCTTTGAAGATACAAATCGACTTCCATTGCCACTGACAGTTCAACTAGAATCCTCCATCTAGAGGTCATTGTCTTAGACCAGGATATGTAGGTAGGTTGATTATCTCAATGTCTCTTTAGTAATGGTCTGTTATTAGTGGGTAATGTTTCCTGTTATGTTCATTCAAGTTTATTGTAATTCTTTGCCATAGTCTTTATGGCAATAAAGACAAAAATTAAGGATTCCCTTCTTTCAGCAGGGCTGTGTTTCACAGAAAGTTGACATATAGACATTTAGCACAGATCTCTGAGCACTTCACAGACATTCTTGCTCTCTCTTTCTCTCTCTCTGTAATTAGTTAACCCTTGCTGTCCTTTGTGGATTTGTCTCAGGATGTCTGCTCTTTGCAAAGTTGGCACCATAGTCTGATCATGGTACAACAAGAGATCCTTGTGCTCTGACAAAGGAGCTCTCTTGATAAAGTATTTGTACAATGTATGAATTTTCTGTGCCCTTTTACATGGCCACAGTCACAAACATAGCCAAGTATAGTATGCAGGTCTGTCTCTTGCTTAGCTGCTTCTCTGGGGATGTTCATCCTAAGGAAAGTCCCCAGTCTGCTAGACATTATGGATTGTACATATGTACTCATATCTTCTTCCCTAGCTAACTGGACTACCTTGGTCACTGAATTTCTGGACAGGTTATTTACCATTATCAGTTGCTTTCTTGTCGTATGAACTGCTTTTACATTGAATCATCTGAGCTTCAGCACCAGTTGTTGACATCTTGGGGGAACCTCATCTAAGCCATATATATATATATATATATATATATATATATATATATATATATATATATATATATATGGCTTAGATGAGGTTCCCCCAAGATGTCAACTAAGCTCTATATATATATATATATATATATATATATAAAATGGTATATATATATATATATATATATATATATATATATATATATATATATATATATATATATATATATATAGATCTAGGACGTTTGCTCAAATGAGCAAACATCCAAATCCATAACCACCGAACACACTTTAATGAAAGTACTTTATCGAAAAATCATGTTAAAGCATGTTAGTAAAAAAAAAAAAAAAAAAAACACTACACACCCCCCCTGCTTTAATATTCTCCCTCCGAGACTGCACTACAGTGGGGAAAAGGGAATTTTCTCTTATCCGCACCGTAGTATGGCCTCGGCAACAGGCATACTTAAGCGAAAGTGCTTCTTCAGTGAAAAGCAGTTTCGCATAAGTATGCCTGGCCGTTTGAGTTTCGACATCCTAGACCCATATATATATATATATATATATATATATATATATATATATATATATATATATATATATATATATATATATATAATGGCAACAGTGGTTTTTGATCTTTTTGTAGCTGGGCACTATTCAGACCCAGTAGGTAACATGAAAAGCATTTATTCATGTCAGGCATTCTTTTTCAGTTTGAGAATATCTCCTCTCTGTGTCTTTTAATATTCTGGAACAGAGAACTACAGGCTTCATTGTGCCACCAGTTTGTTGAAATAAAGCTGCAACACCACAATGCCATAACTGCTGCCATTTCCAGTGACACTATTCAGTTTATTGACATCATAATGCATAAGTACTGGTGTGAATGCTAACATAAAATGGACACTTTTGAAAAACTTATTCTTGGGCATCCCTCCCCCAATGCACAATACATCTTTCTTTAGCAGTTCTCATAGAATATGAAATCACATTGACAGTTCTGGCACAAATTTGCCCAGATTGTTTACCATGCCATTCATGTATTGACATTCTATGGCACTGTCTGAACTCAGTAACTCAGTTGCAGCTTTTCTTTTAGTTGGTTCTGGTTTAATGTCATCTCCATTAATACAACGTCCAAGGTGCTAAGTTTCTGTCTTGCCAAAACACCACTTTTCTTTATTGAACTTGAGCCGTAATTTGTTTCAGTGATCTGGAGCAACTTTTTAACCTCTTATCATATGATTCACTATCAGGCCCAAACACTGCAATGTCATCCATCATGACCACTATCTCCTCGTGGTCTTTGTGAGACATCCATCATGACCACTATCTCCTCATGGTCTTTGTGAGAAGAGTTCTCATTTCATATTGATTGATTTCAGACGCTGAAATCATTTCAAATGGTAGCCATTAAAAGAAGGCTCTTCCCATCAGAGTAATGATCATGAGATATTTTCTAAAACTTTATGCATCTAATGTGGACAACATCATTGTCACGTTTAGCTTCCGTGCCATGCCATGTAAGCTAGGCGAGCAAACCTTTCCCTCTTGAATACATTATTTACATATTTTAGATCAACACAAATTCCCAATTTCACATTTTTCTTTGTCGCTGGCACCAATGGAGCACACTAGACTCTAGGTTCTGTAACCCTTTCAATTACCTGTAAGGACTGTATTCAATTTAGATCAGCCTATACTTTAGACAAAAGGGGGACAAGTAATCTTCATGGTGTACTGATGGCATAAGGACCACCACCTAGTTTTAAGCCAGTTTATAATGGCTCACATTTAAGGAGCCCAAAATCATCAAACACAACAGCACTCATTTCTTCAGTTCTGCCAATTAAGCACAGTTTTCATGCAGTGGTTCTGCTCAGCAGATTATTCACATAAGAACCCAGCAACACTTAGGTCCAGAACTCATATTTTGCCCTTTCCACTCGGACAACTTCCTGTATGGGCTGTATACTTTTGTTTCTACTTTGATCATCTGGTGATGTTTCAAGATGCTTCTATATGCACCATGTAAGAATACAATTATGTTTGCCCCAGTATACAAGATTGTCGTGATTTGGAATTCTACTTTGTTGTTTTGTATATGGCCCTGACTACTTACTCAAAAAGCCAGTATAAAGAAAGTTTCATTTGCATCTTTCTCACTTTTAACCTAATTTGGTACTTTTTAACACTTTAGTCTTATATACAATAGCGAAGTGCCCCATTTTAGTATATTTCTGACACTTTCTACGTCAAGCCAAACACTGCTTTGACTCCTTATGCACTCTGTTGCATCTAGTGCACTTTTCTTAATAGCATTTATTATGTTTATTTTCATTTGAATGCTTTAGCCTCTTCGATTCTTTCTACTCTGTTTATTGCATGCTTTTTCTTACTAATTTCACTCACATTACTCACTTTTCTCTTATCTGCACTTTGCTTTTTAATTTAGTCAGACAGGCAAGCAATTTATTTAGCTTACTTTAATGTTAAATTTAGCTCTAGCTGAAACCTTTGCAAAAAACAGTTCACACTATGATAATCCTCTTTAGTAGCATCAGCCTCACAGTTCATACAAATGCTTTCACAGACTCAGCCCCTTTCTGGTCACATTTACAGACGCATGCTGTTACATGTATTAGATCAATTTAGGAACAAGGTGTTCATCTAGCTTTGTTGTCACTGCCTCTGATGTGTAGACTGAAGAATCATCCCTCAGGAAATGTGAAACATCATAAAATCATTTAATGTCTCATGCCATACCCAGATCTCAGATCTCTCCTTGCCCTTTGCCCTGTTATGTAATGTGTGTGCTTGCTTTCACTTTCTTTTTTTTTCATGATGGTGATGATTCTAGCAATTATTCATATATATTATATTGCAGTATATCCAAGCCTTTCCTCCTTTCAACAGCATGCATTGGACATACTTTTCTTTCATTCTGTTTACTGAAAGTTCTCAGAGTGTTAGGCTCCTCTCCTGTCCCTGTATTTCTGTCTGTCTTTCTTCTTTTTTTGTCCTAGCCATCCCCAGCCATTATGTTCATAGGTTCAGATACTACTACTAGATGGATTGATTGTGGGCCCATTAGCATTTTAAGCCTGCCCATTACCTATGTCTAAACCCTACCTTGTGTTTGTAAGGTGTTTGTTAACCATCAACATAACTTCTTCCATGCCAACTTCCCATGTCAGTAATTGACTCTCCTCCTATCCTCGGCCCGTATTTTACTTTTTTAAATTCATCATTAAAAATGTTTTTTTTTGCAAACAAATCTTTGAGAAGCTTCTCCAGACCAGATGCAAGCGGTTCACTGATTTTTTTGTCCGAATAATTACACACAAGCAGTCACAGATATCACAAACCCACGGCCCTTGGACCTCAAGCACCCTACAAACCAGCATAATTACAGGTGAAGCAAGTGTCTATGCTACTTTTCTAGCTACACTGTTTGCATTTCTTTCTGTCTTGAAGATTTTGGCCCTTGCCTGGGTTTGCTAGTTCTCACACAGCACTAGTGGTTATTTGAGTCTGAGACTCCCGTTATAGATAGTCAGGTGGCAACAAATCGCATCTTTAATTTTGAAACACCACACACATTGCAAGAACAACAAAGAGGTGCAGGTGCATATGCAGGTTTTAGTTTCTATCTGATAGCTCTTCAAATGAACAATTCCTTCTTGGAGTAATATCTCAATGAAAAAATCAGGCGTTATGTTAACAGCTGAATAAATAATTCACAAATCATGATTTAATGGTCACCCAGTGTGAATGCCCAACCATTTACAGTAGTATAAGTATGAACAAATTTGAGCACATAAGCAATATTGGGAGCATATTCTCATGTGTGTGTGTATATATATATATATATATTTTTTTCCCCATTCCATTCAACTTGTCAGCAGACGTAAACACTAATCCTAGAAAAATGAAAGAAGGAAAATCGAGGAAATCTAAAGAAGAAAATAGAAGATAAAATGGGGAGGGGAAGTAAGAAAAAAAACTAAAAAGGTAAAGAAAAATATTGGGAGAGAATAAAGAAAATGATAATTAAGTGCTTTTTCATTACTGATTTGAATCATGGTTGGTTAATTAATTAATTTTCTTCAACTGACTTTATTATACAGACTCTGTATTTTCCATTAGGCATTTACTTGAAAGACTTGTTAATCCAAGACACTAAGCAAAGTAAATAAATTCTGCATACTTGTGTTGTACCTCCTTTTTTGTTTTTTATTATATTTTGCACAGTGTTTCCTTTAGACACATTGTAACCCATTGTGATCAAATATCAGATGACCAAAAAATTACCAGATACATGCATACACACACACACACACACACACACACACACACACACACACACACACACACACACACACACACACACATACACACACTAAAAGAACCACAAATTGTGTAAGCACACATGGTGCCCAAAACATTTTTTGGTTATGCTTTTGGTGGTTCATAGCTGCTCGTAGATGGCAAAGGAATGTCTGCTTATAGCTGACTACTTGGACAATATTTGTGTTATTGTGTCTTTGGACTGGGAGTACCTTTGTCTCTAACTTGGAAATTTGAAGATTCATTTTATTGCGTGGATGGGATGTACATGACTACTCAAAGTGTGGGTCTGTCTCAGGTACTGCTTGGTTTTTCCTCACTTGATACATTCCACCACAATATGAAACATTGTAATACTGTTATTACTAACAATGCAACATTGCCAGAGTTTTGATGGTCCTTGTGTGTGAAGGGCCTGAGTATGGAATTGTCAAACTCTACTTATTGTGAACTCTGTCATCCAGAAATGACCTTCATATGCTTTATAGTATGTGTATGTATGTGTGTGCTACCCTAAGGCTCTAGCACCCATGCTCTAGAGTTGAACTCTGTGGACTGCTAAATTCATTTTTAAAGCCATTTCAAGATGTCTCCTAGACATTTATTCAGAATATTTTTCATCTGTTTGCATTAATATATAGTAACCTTTAGTGATGACAAGTCATCAAAAGAAAGAAGGAGTGCAGGAAAAAGTGGAAGACAGAAAAGACTGACCAGGCTAGGAAGGACTACTGGTTGGCTAACAAAGAAGCTAAGAAAGGAGTTGCAATAGGAAAGAATAAGGTATCAGAGGCACTCTAACTACTTCTGGAAAGTGACTCAGTAAGTGGCACAAAAAATTTTATCAGGTTACAAGGCAAACAACTTAGAAAAATGAATACCGCCAACAGTTGAATAAAATACCACTCTGCAAGCTGATGGGACAGTGCTTAACCAAACTACAGCTTCTGAGTTAAGGGAAAATGTCATCATTTCTAATTTAAAAGACTTTGATCCAAAGCTGATAAAGTATAAAAAGCTTCAACTCAAAGTCGCTTACTTCAGGGAATGCATTCAAAGACAGCACATTCCACGAGGTCTTAGACAGTGGCGATATCCTACTGGTTTAATCCTGAACTCAACCTTTCATTTAGATTTATTGAGACTGTTTGATCGCCAGGGAACTGAGTTCTTAGAAATCCTGATTAAACACTAGTCGACACAAATGGATGTTTTGAAAACTGAACATGGTGCCTTGGAATAGAATATTAAGTTGGATGTTAACTTTTTAAGGTACAAATATGCTTTTTGCCATATTTACAGTAGCATAGACACTACCACTGATAAACTGAGAGGGGGTAAAATAAAAAAAAACTTGAAAGGGATAGGAAAGAATATGAACAGGGTATAACATACCCACCTCCACCCCTTTTTCAGCAAACAAATAATTTTAACAACAACAATGGTGTTAATGTAGTGTCTAATACCATAACTGAAAGCTCTACAGATAACAAAATACAAGAGGAAGTAGTAGACATCCCCGGCAACTGGAACAGCTGACTAAGAAACAGGACACATCAAATTAATGGTGGATCTGAGCCACAGGATATTTAGAGGGGTCAGCAGCACCCTTCAAACTCAGCCCAAGGCAACAATTGACACAACTAGAGGTCCAGGAGGCAGAATTGATGGAGGAGGTAGCAGACCAGGGCATTATTGATTGAATGGATGAGCTGGTTCACCGTGTCGCCGTCTGCAAAAACACAATAGGTGACTTTGTAATTTATAACTATACTGACTTTGTTATTAAACCTGCCTTGGTCGAGACTTTATCAAAGGGATTGACATTTGTGCCTTCTATGAGGGCTAACTTGACAAGCTGTTTGCTCGATTTAAAACTTTTTTACCAAAAATTGAATTTGCAACTGCTTTTTGGAAATACTTTGTCTACACTTCGTGAACTTAGAGTATCTAGTGTTTTTAATCCCCCACTTCAGCCGACAATTAATTTATTTGAGAAAATATGTGAGGCTGACATTAGATTTTTACTGAATACATCTATGGGGAAGAGTTTTAAGAACAGGAATATAACAACAGCAGAGCTTATTGACTTGCTTGATCTGAGAATGGCAGGGGTTAGAGTCATGTGACCTGACAAAGGTGGGGGGCTTGTTTTTATGTATGAAGAGGATTACAGGATTAAAATTAGAGCCACACTTGAGAATGAGGCATATGAGCATGTCTCTCTGAATGAAATGAACAAGATATATCAAAATGTTAGAAATTCTATTAATGATTTGTTCCTTGAAGGTTACATACATGTAAACACACTTAACTATTTAGACATCTGTTACACCCATTTTATTTGGAATTTCCAAGATACACAAAGGTATCATTAAGCCACCATTTAGACCTATTATAGATGGTAGGAATTCCATCTCATATGTTTGTGCAAGGTTTGTGGACCAGAAATTAAAGAAATATTTTGAGACAGAGGCCCAAATATGTAAGGACTCTTGGAGTTTTTTAGACTCTATGAACAATTTAGAATTCAACCAAGAGTATAATTTTGTGACAGTAGATGCCAAGGACCTCAATACGGTCATCCCACAAGAGCTAGGGATGGAATGGACAAGGGAATTCCTGTTGGGTAAGGGAACACCGGGAGATGAAATACATTTGATTTTACACCTATTGGAGTTAATTCTTACTAATAATTATTTCTACTTTGATGGAGATCTTTTCCTTCAAAAAACAGAGGTGGCAATGGACTCACCTTGTGGGGGAGCCTTTGCCAATTGTGTCATGGTCCATTGGGAAAAACAGATATTTTTCCAACATGAAATTTACACCAGGTACCTGGACGATATGTTTCTACTATTTAAGGGGGACTTAGGAGATGTCATAGAATTCATGCAAGTCTTATGTAACATGACACATTTTTTGGATTTCACGTTTCACTTTGAGACTCAAGCAATCCCATATTTGGATGTCTGGTTATCAAAAGAAACAAACAATAGTAGGTATATAGCTAAAATTTACTGAAAGCCTACATAGTCAAATGATTTCTTCCACTTCAGCAGCAACCACCCCTTTCACCAGAGGAAGGCTGTGATAAAAGGCCATATGGTCAGAGCAGCCAGAACGACAACTCTGGATTCAGATTTTAATATCAAGTGTGATTTTTAGGAGTGGTAACCCCTCTTTTTTGCTGGATGAGATCATTACTGAGGTTGCAAGGAAAAGAGAATCAGGACATTACTTACCCATATTGAATAAAGGTTTAGTTTCACCTGAGGAGAGAATAATTTCAAGGATTATTCCTACTGGGAGGGGTGAAACTACTGAGAAAATTGATTATAAAATCAGCTTTATAACAACTTTTTCAACTGATGCCATCAACCTCAGGAACATATTAAGTAAAAATTGGGCCCTGATAAATGATGACAGCAATTTAAGGAACAAACTTGGACTAGAACCGAGGATTATTTTTAGAAAGGGTTTTAACTTGAAATCATTTTTAAATAAAGAAATAAGGCCCTATGTTCCCAATAAGGGCATGAAAAAGTGTGGCTGATGCTCTACATGTAAATACATAGAAATAACCTGCTCAGTGACTATAGGAAACATGAAATTTACCTTGGCAGGGAAATATGACTGTAACACAAAGGGAGTTATTTACCTAGCAAGATACCAACAATGCCCCATATTCTACATGGGAAAGACGGAGAGACTTTTTAAATAAAGGATTTATGATCATCAGTATGCCATCAGCAAACAGGATAAAAATAATACTTTAGCAAGGCACATATTGGAACAAGCTGATCACTGCTTTCACTACATTATTGTGGAAAAAGTAGAAGTTAGCCCTGGGTGGGGGGGGAAACCATGGTCATTAAGACTTTAGGAGAGGGAGTTATTTTGGCAATTGAAGACTAATGCTATTTCCTTCCCTGGTTTAAATGATACTTGTTCTTTAAAATGTGTCTTAAAATTAAAATATTTAACCAGATAAAAATATTGACAGTGATACAAATGTTTTGTATTTATTTTTTCAGTATGTGAATTTTAATGTACATATATATATATATATATATATATATATATATATATATATATATATATATATATACACATATATATTTTAATATATGCATTCTCATGTATTGTATATATTTCTTTAAATTGTTTTTAGGGGTTGTATTTGTGCTTGGGAGAGGTCATGATGTAATAATTAACTATGTTATTTAAATTGTTCAGTACTGTGCTTTGATGTCTGATGTCTGAAGAAGTTCCTTCATTGTGAGCGAATGAAAGCACCAACAATAAATTGTGGATTTTGAGCTGGCATTTATTTCAGGTTGCAAGGCAAAGACAGAAAGGTAAAGAAGATACTCAGACACCTTTCATAAGGGATACCAGCAACAACCTGCTCACCAGTCCACAGAACATCAAAGGCAGATGGAAGGAGTACTTCCAGCAGCTTCTAAATGAAGAAAACTCCACAGAAGCTGTACTGCCCCAGACAAAGCCTACAATGAGCAAAGAAGAACAGCCCACCCTAGAAGAAGTAAGAATAGCACTAAGGGAAGTGAAGTCAGGAAAAGCACCAGGCTCAGATAAGGTCACAGCAGATATGATAAAGATGCTGTGTGAGATGGGGGAAAATGGCTTCTGAGAGTACTCATAGCTGTGTGGAGAGAAAGGAGTATACCAAATGACTGGAGAATAAGCACACTTGGGCCAGTGTACAAGAAAAAAGGGGCATCCACAACTGTGGGCAGTACAGAGACATGAAACTCCTATCACATTGCATGAAAGTTCTGGAGAGGGTGATTGATAAATGGATACGCACAGTAGTAGAATGAAAGATGGGAGATGAGCAGTTTGGATTGAGATCAGGACGCAGCACTAACAATCCAGATGTTTGCAGTGAAACAAATATTTGAGAAGAAGCTATAGATGAGGATAGAGTCCAACTGGGCATTCCTAGACTTGGAGAAAGCATATGACAAGGTCCCAAGAAAGCTGATCTGGGCAGTACTGCAGTGGTTTGAAGTCCCAGAAACATTGATAGAATTAGTGCAGGCTATGTGCAAGAACTCAGTGTGTCAAGTATGAACAGTGTTTGGCCTCACAGAGGGGTTCCCAGTGGGAGTGGGTGTACACCAGGGTTCAGCTCTGAGCCCACTGCTGTTCATACTGGTGATGAACTACATCAGTAAACAGGTTGGAGGGGACAGATCAACAAAGTTGCTGTATGCAGATGATGTGGCATTACAAGCAGACTCTGAGCAAGAACTTCAGCAAAGGATAGGGGAATGGAGTGCAAAACTGAAGGCACATGGGATGAAACTAAGCACAGATAAGATGGTGGTAATGGCAGCAAACTGGGGAAATCAGAAGAAGCTGAGAATAGAGATAGAAGCGAAGATAGTGGAACATGTAAACAGCTTCAAGTATCTAGGAGGGGTGGTTGAGGAAAAGGGAAGTCTGAATGAAGAAGTCAAAGCTAGAGTCAGAGGGGCTGCAACTAACTGGCATAGAGTGTCAGGTGTAGTCTATGACAGAAGAATGCCAAAGAAGCTGAAAAGTGTGGTGTACAGGACAGTGGTGCGACCAGAACTACTGTGTGGTACAGAAACCTGGATAGTAAAGGCAGAACAGTTAAAGAAGCTAGAGGTGATGGAAATGAAATGCCTGGGAAGGGTGGCAGGTTGCACACTGTGGGACAGACAAAGAAATGAGGACATAACAGCAGCAGCCAGAGTAGCTCCAATTGCAAAAAAGGTCAAAGAGAACAGATTACAGTTGTTTGGACACGTGCAGAAAAGCATAAGACAATCTGGTGAATAAGATTTGGGACAGACAGGAAGAAAGTAAGAGGAAATGAGGACATCCAGCAAAGAGGTGGATGGACTGTGTGAAAGAAGATCTGCGACTGTCAGGCATGAGTGTTGAAGAAGGCAGGAGTGTGGCATTGAATCGAGAGAGATGGTGACAATTAACACGACTCCCTGACCCCATGCAGAAAATGGGAAAAAGGGGGCTGATGATGATGATGATATAGTAACCTTTAGGGTTTATTATGTGTTGCTGTTCTATGTGCATAGTGGGATGGCTGGGCTTTGGTTTTATATGTTCATCTAACCATAGCTGGTTTGGCACTGTGTTAGTTCAGTTTTTCAGCAACAGGATATTCTGTACTTTTAATTTAACAATATGGACTATGTAACCCATGTTGTCTGGCAATTGGCTTAAATGATTTTCTGTCAGTTGGTTTAGAGGAGAGTCTGGCAGTAGGTTTAGAGGATTAAGGAGCTATTATCAAGCAGTTTTCTGTGGTTCAGTAGTGCAAGATTTGATACCCTCAGCCTTCATTGCCTAACTATGTGACTCAGAGAAAGTCATTTAACCAGGCACCACTCCTGGGCTGAGTCTGAAAAACGTCCATGGAGATCGGTGCTCTATCCTGAAAGACAACTATGAATACATAAATAAACCCTAAACACTGTTTGCATTCTGTATGCTTGTTTCTTTTTGGCTGTTCACCTACACTGTTGCTACATCTTCCTTTTATCTTACTGCTGTTTTCAATATTACTTTGTTCATTAACTGTTATTTAGGATATTGTACTCAGAGTTCTTATTCATTAAACAGCTCTGCATAGTTTGCAATATTTTTTCAGACTATTGTATCATATGTATTGCTTCTCTATGTTTGAGTGCTTAGGAAGTGATCCATCCATCAATCCATCCATCAATCCTCAACCCCTTTTCCCATTTTGCACATGGGGTAGGGGTTTCACTTCTGCAGTGACAATCATCTCCAGTCAAGGTTTACACCACCAGGTGGCTAGCCCTGCCACAGTAGTTCATTTGTACCACTCACACATGCACACACTCTCACCTACAGCCAATTTAGAGTGTCCAAGCCACCTACTGCATGTCTTTGGAATGTGGTAGGAAACCAGAGCACCCAGAGGAAATCCACATGATGCAGAGAGACATGTAGACTCTGAACTTAAGGCACCCCAGCTGAAAATCAAACTGGAGAACCACCTCGCTTAGGAAGTGATTACTATAATAAAACTGAAGTGTACATTTTTGCCCCTGTAACTACTAACTATTAAGTCTTCCCTAATGGGACTTGAGCCTATTCATTCACCTTATCAGGTATCTCCAGTAAAAAGGCAAAATCTGTCTGAAGAGGCTATTATCCAGGAAGCCATGAAGGTGCTTGTGCATCTGCCTACTGCCCTCTATGTCCTAGCTTTGGAGTGAGACTCCACTTGTCCCATGAGCCACGTCAGTCTGACTTTCTCCCAGACTGGAGTCCTGAGAAGATCTTTCCTTATCTGTCTCTGGCCACAGAGCTACATGAACCCCTCCCCCAGTCAGCACCATGCCATGACCCCCTCCCCCTGTCAGCACCATGCATCAGTCATACCAGGTACAGGCTATGGAAGCATTTTACATGATGGCCCTAATCCTAGCACTGGTTGCTGATGTGAAAACCCACATCACAGCAGATGCCTCCCTGATATGTGCATGCTCCCACACATACCATAACACTTTGTTTGGGAAAGATAAGCCCACATGTTGCCAAACATGAATGCTGTTATTGTGCAAGCCTCTGCTGCCATGGGAACAACTGGACACTAGGCATCACAACCCCCCCCCCAATGTGCAAGCCAGTGTAAGCAGCTCATTTCCCATCATCCTCCACCTGACACTTCTAGCTCCCAAACCACTATTTAAAGTCAATTCATCTGGATCGCAGTCAGGGTTTTATCCCTCTGTGATACTGGTTAAAACTTCACAAATAAAACCAACTGCTTTTGCAGAGGCAAACCACCCATCAAGCCTGCCTCCCCAGTATGGCCGACTCTATATACAGGATGCCCGATTTCTCATAAATTCTGGTTCCAAAATCATACAAGCATGATGAAAGGGAAACATATGGAAGTATGTAATAAGACTTGTTTCCATTTCTTCATGTTTGCACAAGTTCCAACATGCAAAGTAAATGGAGAAATAGTGCTACTCAGTGCGTGGGACCTGCAGTCTAGGACTAAACTCTTTGTTTCTTCATACCCCTCAACTCTAAGTGTCATAAAAACTCCCAGTACGAGTACACCAACTTCTCCATGCATAGATTTCCTTCCACTTACCTCCTTTAATGTCTTTCCATCTCTTTTGGTCTTTTCATGCCATTATGCCCAGATTCCTCTTTTCTGCCCTTATCTTGCCAGTGTTTTTCCCACCCGTGACTGATTCTGCAATACTTACCAGTATGGTATTTCCATTTCCCAAACTCTTTCTTTTGAACACTTCCTGGTGCCATCTGATTTCACAGTGAAGCATGTTCACCCTTTTACAAACTGTACAACCTGCTCCACACAAGAACTCGCTGAGCCATATTACAGTCTCACACCCCAGCCACAGTCTCACACACCACCCACTTCTCTTGTCCTGGGTTTCACTTTCCCCAGCGCAGTCCTTCATTTATTTTATTTAATTATTTTGTTTGTTTGTGGATTGCAAACTTTTGTAACCTAAGGAGAAATGTTCCACTTTATAATTTAATGCACAACAGCACTACATTTGTAGAGATAATGAACTATATATAGCAGTAAGCAATGCACAGGAAGATATACATGAAGGATAGTATACAGCAGTAGAAAGAGCTGTATTATTTACATAGGATTTTTAGAAGGCTATAGGGATGCTCTACCTGCCTTGTTAATCTGATTTCTCACTAGTAGTAGAGTTCAGTGCTGCTTTAACTCATTAGTGGTGTTGACCTTAAATTATAGCTTCATAATGTACAATCAGGCTTACAACTGTTGGTCAGAGAGAAGTTTGCAAGCCATTATAGTTTGTTTATATTATCTATTTCCCATATATTTAGTCATATTTTTTAATTCACTTAATTATCACTCTTTTATGTATAACAGCAGTGCATGGATATTCTTACAACACTGTAAGTTACAAATCTATCCCTTTGGTATTTTATACTTAATTCCAAATTTAAGGAACAGATTGCCTTGTCTTATGTTTATCATATAAGAACTATGATTTAGTAATAGTAACTTGAACAGACCTAGGCCATTTGTTGCAGTAACACTAGGCAGAAATAAAATTTTATTAATCTGCATTAGAGTGCTTGAACTGAAAGGTTTACACTATTTTCAAATATATTTTACTTCTAATTGTTTGCATTGTTAATGATTTATGCCACAAGGTACATAACTCTGGGTCTGTGACTGTAAGTTTAAATAGCTACAATGTCAGGAAATAATACAATTCGTGGTAGGGTGTGTTTTTTCAAGAGTGAAAAATGGAAAAAGAAAAACAGATGGTGAGCAAGCAGTGTGATGGGGAGAAGGGAGCTGTGCCTGTATGTGTGTGGAAACTAAAGTAAGTGATGAAAACTACAGCATGTATCTCCTGTGTTGATACAGATTCTGGTAGGGCACTGAACACTTTTCACTGGTATGTTGAAAAGATTTTCCTGTCCAGAGCTCACTCAGCTGTCATGGCAGAGTGAATGAATAAATGTGAGCATAAGTTACTAGCAGGGAGATGAAGAAGGCAGGGTTGTAATGAATGTGCTGGCAGTTGTAAATGGGTGTACTAATCATTAAGCACTTCAAATGTATTGAAATACCTAAACTGTGTCTGAACATAAATGATAAAAAGTGGAAAGCTACAGTACACATAGCACACCACAGGGCCAGGTTTGTCTGGGCTCTCTTAATAAAGATATCCGGAACTATCCAACACATTTTATTAGGTTTTCTGCCAATCCCTAACGAAGCATTTAACAAAAGTAGGATGCTAGACAGGAAATGTGACCAAAGAGAGGACAGAATAACTCTCCACAGAACTTCTAGCCAAGGTGGATGCAGTCTTAGGTGGATATATGGCCTGGATAACATATTATTATAAATAAAGCTATAAGCCAGTTCAGTTATATTGGCTTTCATAGCAACTTCACCATTGATGCCTTATTGTATGTGCAGGAATGAATAACTTTATTGCAGTTTATAGTCACACCAGCACTTATCAGTACATCCAGAGAAATACTCTCAAAGTCCTATTAACCTGAAAAATATTCAAAAATGTCTCTGTTTAAGAAACACTGTGTTATAATGGAGGGAAAATCAAAGGAGTTAAGAAACAGCTGAAAACTGGGGAGACAGTAAGTGTACGTGCACTTCACTCTGATGAGTGTTTGAGAAAAGTTACCTGATAAAACTGTAAGAGATGGTGACCTTCTGTACTACTGTAAATGGGGGGAAAGAAGCACATTATTACCACAATAGTGCACTTTCTTCAAAGATGCCTTAGAACACACTTAATCAATACAGTATTCCTGCAATGTTCAGTTGTCCAGGAACAGCAAACAGAATGAGCAGAAGTTATGGTAGTGTCATATAGCAAGTTCCAAACTGTTGTTCTTTAGCAACTCTCCAGCCTGCTGATCTATATATATATATATATATATATATATATATATATATATATATGTGTGTGTGTGTGTGTGTGTGTGTGTGTGTGTACTGTTCTTCTGCAGTCATTTTATTATTCATGTTCAACAAAGCAAGCTTTCTTAACTACATATTTTTATTTATTTATATTTGTTTATTCAACAATCAAGCAAACAGAGCAGCTAACGCAAAGCATTCCATTTTCGAGGCCGCCTTGAGTACTAAGAGATGGAGTTAACAGACAGTGTATACAGGTAGTCTGGTGTGGCCCTCAAAAGCTTGGTCATGCAGACTGCAAAACTGAGTAGCTCGCTTTCAAGTGCCCATCTCAACACAATGTGAAAAAGGGCAGTCAGTCAATGTACTTATAATACTAGAGGACAGAGACAGCAAAGTATGTGTGACTTACATAGGACATAAGTAACAATGTCCTAGCATTCAAAACATGGGCATTCAGCAGAAAAGTGCAAAACTAGAGTAATCCCAAACTATATGAATGAGAGTCACTCTAATTACATTTTGCATCCAACCCTAGCTACAGTCTGGCCAACATCACCCTGCACTGTAACCTTGCTAACAATTTGTAAGGATGTATTCATCTAAGATGGGTCAGAGTTAAGGGTACTCACTAGTGTTGTTGTGGTCTCTGGTAGCTTAAGAACAGCAGGAAGGATGGGGGGACATCAAAACAAAGGTTAGGAGGTTAATGAGGAAAGCTTAAAACGGTACTCTTCAAACAGATATATGTATTTCAAAATGTTGCACATCATTATTACAGTCGACTAAGCAAACAAAAAAGACCAGTCTACAGCGCTACCAGAATCAGCTGCACACACACATACTATTCAACTTCTGGGTATTAAAATAAGTAGCACAGGATAGGCATAAAAAACAATAGCAGAGGCTCTGTTTGAAACTCCATTCCCAAGATACATCACAGGAGGCATCAGTTTTATGTCTACAGATTCTAATACTACATAATACAAAAATGTCACGGATACATTGCACAATGCCTTCCTACATTACTGCTTCCTCTTATCATTAACTTTCTTAGTTGTTTGAGATCACAGTGATACTGGGGTTGAGGAATATACCTTTTCCCTGGTATTGTGTGATCTTCGTGTTGGAATATTTAAGTAGCAGGGAGTGTGTGCCCCTCACATTGTTTTCAGTTACATGGTGGCACGTCTGCTGCTCATTTTTTTTTTAACTTTACATCAGTGTTTTGAAAATTGATGTTATTCAGTATTTATCTTAGCCAGTGTACTGTTCTGCAGCATAATAGTATCCTACGTAATACTGAATACCAGTATTCTGGAATAAGTAGAAGAAATATAAATGCTCCGTTTCTGTGAATCTTTTTTTATGTAGTAATTCACTTACTTATCTTGCTGGAACTCCTTGCTCAGCAATTTACAAACATGTTTAAAATGGCAAATTACTCTGCATAAGAACTAAAAGACAGAGAAGCCTTTTGTAGACTCAATCTGTGTTACCCTAAAAAAACAGCACAAAATTAAACTCCCTTAATTTTGGACAGGTTGAAAAGAAGCTAAGTGGAGTTAAAACCAGTTCTTCAGAGAGTAAACACTGATGCAATGACATTGTTTTCCTGGCTGAGTCTCTTATACAAAAATAAATTGCCCACTCTATCGCAACCTGTTGTCAAAGATAGAAAAGATGGCACCCTCAAAAGAATCTTGCATGTCCCTTCTTGATCTCTTTCAGAGATAAACAATTAGCCACCTTTTTTCGGAAAACTGAAGATGATTTGTGCTGTGTTTCTACTTACATTGCAAAGGCAACCCTTCATAGTCTAACCAAGCCCTCTTCAGAATCCCAAACTCCTCAAAAATAGCCACAAAGCTTTTAAATGCCAACCCTCACCTCCACCTAAATATGATTCCCCTTAGCTTCTCCAAACTCTTTCATTCCTTACCTAACCATTCCCTTCTACCATCCAAATTCTTTTCTCCCTTCACCACAAACTCATCACACTTACTTAAAAAATCAAAGCATCTATAATCATTCTACTTGCTTCCATCCAGGCGTCTTGCATTACTCTTCAAGCAACAAATACTTTGCCCTCATTATACCTCCTTGTCATGGAAGCAAACATCTCTCTGTCCTTACTTGACTCACTACATTAACTAACACCATATGTCTCCCATTACTGTATGTCTAACAAAGTCTGGTACTCCCTACCCACCTCCTTACTTACCTACTCTAAGCTTCTCTGTTTCAGTGCTCCTCCTGTTATATATCCACATAAATCTGTTGAAAACCTTTTGAACCTTCTAACCACTTTACTTTTAGGAAGTCCTAAGTCTAGAACATAGAACGTAAGTGAGCACCATCATGTGCACCAGCCCTAGGCTGCATGACAAGGAGCCCACCTTCCCAAAATTATATTCTGTATAGTCTCTTTCAGGGTCTTAATCTGATCCTTTTATACTGTTTAGCACACACTGACCTTTAAAGATCATGTGCAAAGTTTTTTTTTTGTCTGTAATTATGCCTTCACCATGTAAAGTAGAGTTTATGATTCCAAAATATGTAGCTTTTACTTTGCTTAACTCAATAGAAGTTTAATAAAATTCTGTTTGATTTTACTATATGCTTAGCAGATGCACAATTACTTCTTGATTCAATGCTCTCAGGCTATGTTTTCTGATTAGATAATAGTTGGAAAAACACATTGTAGCAGGCTGGCATGTCTTTTGCACTCTGCAGCAGATTTCAGGGGCAGCTAACAGGCATGAAATGCACAGCTGCTCTCTCTCTCTCTATATATATATATATATATATATATATATATATAGTAAATGGAAACACAAGTTTACTAAACTTAATAAATAAAATTTCACTGAAGTAACTAAAGTAAAAAAACACATTTCAGGGTCAAAAAGTCAACTTTACATGATGAGGGCATAATTATGTAAAAAATAAATAGTAAAAAAACTTTGCATGTGAATTATATAGTTTTCATTCTCTAAAACACCATCTATCAAATTGCTAACAGTCAAGAGCTCCCAGATACCATCACAACTGATATCTTAAGTTGTAATTCCAACCCAGATGCCTCAAGAAATTTCTTAACCTTTTCAAGCACTAAAGAGAGTAACCTCTCCAAATCAAGCAAGAAGACTATGCAGTCTGCAAACAAATTAATACTGCCATATTACCCCATAAAAGTTCTGTCAAACTTTACCCTGACTGTCAGCACAAGTGCACCTATCACCCTCAAGAACAGAAGGGGAAATTATTCCTGTTGCATCCTGGTTCCTACTTCCATGTCTCAGATTTACCCCTAATTGCCAGTCCTATTTTAAAGTACCACAATTCTTCTGTCCTCCCTGGGGCCTATACATTTCCATGCTAGGAGTTTTGTTTCTACTGCTATTGGCTCATCAAAATGATTTATTGTGCCCTATGTTCTGCCTCAACCTAATTGTCTCCCTCTTAACCTGTATCCACCTCACTTGCAAAGCCTACCCCCCACCTTCTACTGTGCCATCAGCTCTTTAACTTGGTTGTAGTTATTTGAATTCCCTTATCAGGCTTCACATTTCTTCTCCCTGCTTCTTCTTCCTCAGCTCATCAGCTTGTCTGCTTGACCTATCATGTAATCTTTATCTCATCATAACAGCCTTGGTTAGAACTGCCCCCAAAGATCTTTATTATTTTTATTTTCTATTACCTCCCTTAGTTAATCCCAAGTCTACCTCACAACTTCCACATTTTAGTGCCAACGACGCAACAGGTATCAAATGTATCTTTGATGCTGGTAAGATCAGAAGACTTGCTTGGGCTTCCAAGATGGCTGCACATTGAGTAACAGTTTAACTCTAGCTGTCCCAGTGTGAAAACAGAAACTCAACAGGGAAGGCCAGTAGACTTTTGTGTTTATGAGTAAATTTCAGTAACCAGCTGGTAAGTGTACTGCCTGGAAGCTAGGAAAAAAGAAATACAGAGCACCTGGAAAACATCAGCTACAAAAAGTGAGAAATAAACACTGACTGGGAAAAGTCTGCAGCTGTTCAGCAAAAAGCAATGCAACCTCTAGACATGACTTCCAGTAACCTACAGGAAGATATAAGACAACTGCACACAGACCTGGTTAAAATAAACAAAAAAAAAAACAAAACATTGATGGAGTATATCAACACAATCAACAAAAGGCTGGAAAATGGAAGAAGTTTAAGATATTCAGATGAGGTCATTAAACTGCAAAAATCAGAGGCTGAAATGAAGAAAAAGCTGGCTGAATATGAGACTGCTCAGAAAGAGATGTTTCAAAAAATAACAGAATTAGAAGACATTGCACGTAGGGAAAACCTGAGATTTTCAGCTTTACCAGAGAAGCTGGAAGGAACAGACTGCATTAATTTTATGAAAGCACAAATAAGCAACTGGAATGGTATTCCACAGCAGGAGATGTTAATTAAAAGGGCACATTGTGTGCATGCTCCAAACCTGGCTATAAGAAATCAACCTAGAACTTTAATAGTAAAGATGCAATCCTACCAGCAGAAGGAGTTGATTCTAAGAAAACTGGCAGAAGGACAAAAATACTAAAAGGGGGGAGACAACAGAGTGTTTATGGAGAATGATTACTCACTGTACACCAGGCAGAAAAGGAGTAAATTCATTCCACTATTCATGGAATGTCGAGATGCAGGTGTGAGATTCAAAGTGCTGTACCCAGCTGTCTTCAAGGTATGCTACCCTGCAGGGACAAAATCATTTTTTGGTGAAGGAGGAAATGCAAAAGTTTGTCCAACAAAAAGTGAGTTGTGAAATAGAAGGATATTCTACTTCTTGTTCTTCTGGTAATAAAGACCAGGGATAGACTGTACCTGTGAAACCTTTTCCACTGTTTCAACAGAAAATGTTGGGGAGAAGGAAGATACCATGAGAGTTGACTAGAAGAATTGAGAGTATGTTTGAAATGAAGCAGAGACAGGATTTGGGAGTTGGAGATGAACAGCAATAAAACCAATAATTAATGTGGGATTACAATGCAATAATTATGATTGTGAAATAGGACAGAAAAAGAAAATCTGGAAATATTGGACTTTTTCAGAATTTGTTGGACTTGTGGGGGACTCTAAAGTATATGCCCTACTTCATGTCACTAATGTTCAGAAAAATGCTTTGGGAAGGAGAAGAGAGGGGAGAAAGTTAACTGTAAGTAAAGAAAGTGTTTTTTTCCTTAATAGTACTATTTTGTGGGGTATGGTTTTCTTTGCATGCTATAAAGTAAAAATTTCTCGGTTATTTTTTTAAGTGTAATGGGAATTGTAAATAGGTGCTGTTGTTGTTTTTTCCCTTTCTTTCATCCTTCTCTCTTTCTTCTTGTTCAGTTTTAAGAAATGTAGACACTGCAAAAGCCTGGCTAAAAGAGTATGACAAAAAAAATAATGTGTTTTTTTACATTTTTGCATGGGGGATGAATAAATTAAGGACCTTAGATTGATTCAGCAACTAGTTTTAAGAGAAATAAAGTAAATTAAAAAGAATATTGAATATTATGAAGCTTTTTTCTGACTGCGGTGGTGGTGCTGCGGTAGTGTTGTCGCCTCATAGCAAGACGTTGTCCCGTTCGATTCTCAGCTAGAGCGTTTTCTGTGTGGAGGCATACATGAATGGGATGTGCCTTCGTTGAAGGTTGTGCGTCAGGGCTGGTAACCTGGTACATAAAAATCCACTACCAATCATTAGCGGACCGGAGTTCTGCTGTGGCGACCTCTAACCAGGAAAAGCCGAAAGACACAAACAAACAAATGAAGCTTTTTTCTAGCAAATGAATGTATGCTTAGTAGCAATTCTGTATCTGAACCTCATGTTTCCATGGAAACAATCTGATAAAAAGAAATTGACTGGTTCTCGTGTCTCCATGGAGACAATCTGATAATGAGAAATTGGCTGTCTGATTCTCATGTCTCCAGGGAGACAATCTGATAAAGAGAAATATGTTACAGTCTGGTGGAGAGTAACTAGCTGCAGGGGGGAAAAAAGAGACTGGCTAGGAGATAAAGTTCTCTGAAAGCATTCAGGGGTTTCCCAGCTGGGAGAGGTATAAAGATAAGTCAGAACCAGTTAGCACTTAGTAGAAGCACAGGGTGCACCATGCGTCTTAGCATGGATAACCTTTCTTTTAGGTTAACTCAAGTTTATGAGTGTGGCTGTCCATTTGGGGCATTTGTTTCTTTTAGGAGGGTAAAACTTCAGTAACTGAAGATGTATATAATTTTGTGTATTAGTATTAAATTAATAGGTTTTAGGAGTATTGTTTTTTTTTTGAGGGCTTTCAATAAAACAAAGTTTTGTAAGACGTAACATAGGCTCAAATGGGTATGACAAGAAACAACTACATAAAAGTTCAACCTGCCAAATAGTGTATACACATAACACAAAAGCTGGAACTAGAAATGTAATAAAAAAGATGTTATACATAAAAGGTGGGAATATTTTTTTAATACAATGATGCTTTCTGTAATGTCTTTAAATGTCAATGGTCTCCAGATAAATACAAAAAAGAAGGAATAGTGAACTATATTAAAAAATGTAGAGTGCAAATAGTTATGTTATAGGAGACACACTTGGAAAGAACTGAAAACGTGAATTTGATAAAGAAAGGTTTTCAGGATGGTTATTCAGTGGAATATCTAGAACAAACAAAAAGAGGAATACTTATATTTATTGCAAGAGAAGCTCCAATAGTGATAAAAGAAGATAAAGGAGATAATAATGTTAGATTTGTAGTGCTATGGGGCTACTGGTAAGGGAGGAGGATTATACTGGCATGTATTTATAGTCCACCTAAAACTGCTATAATGGAGCTTAAGAAAATTTTGGGAGAAATAATCAGTTTTCAGCAAGGAAAATCACTTATAGGTGTAACTAGAATTTGATTTGCAGCAGTGAAGATGTGTCTGGGAGGCCTAGAAGAGAAAGTATAAAAAGAGGGTAGATTTTTGAAGAAACTTATGAAAAGATTTGGCATGGATGATGTGAATTCAGTAATAGGAGTTATGAATGAATTTACATATTATTCCCCGAGATATAAAAACTGGGCTAGGCTAGACAGAATTTACATTTCACAGGAACACGTGCATTTAATTGAAGGTCTTGCTATGCACCCAATAACTATTTCAGATTATGTACCAATAATAACTAAAATAAAAACACAGGGTAATGAAATAAAAATGAGACACTGGCACTTTCCCACCTATCTGTAGAAAAGAGAGGAATTTAATGAATGGGTAGTGGAGATTATTCAGGAGCTATTCAAGAGGATAGAAATTACTTCTGAAAATATAGCAAGGGAGTAGGATAAAATTAAAGTGGAGTTTAAACATATGGTGGTAATAAAAGAAAGGGGGCTATGAATTATTTAGAGGGACTGACAAATGTTAAAAGTATTGCAGAATAGGGGAATCTCACAGAACAAGAAGAGGATCAACTGCAGAATGCTAAGCAGAAAATAAGTGATTACCTCCATAATATGAATCAGTTTAGAAAGATTGCTATTAAGCAACTGTTTTTTGATAATAGTACTAGAACACAAAATCTTTTAGCACAATGACTCAGGCAACCAAAAGTAGAAAGAGTAGTCACTAAGCTTAGGGAGCCTATAACAAGGATGGTAACAAGAGATCCTGTAGAGGGATTAGAAATATTTTGGAAATTTTATGAAAGCCTCAATAAAGCAGAGAAATATGGAAATCAAGAAATGATACAAATGGAAATGTTTATGGAAGAATTAAATACGCCAAG
Organism: Protopterus annectens; assembly: GCF_019279795.1. Classification (NCBI taxonomy): domain Eukaryota; kingdom Metazoa; phylum Chordata; order Ceratodontiformes; family Protopteridae; genus Protopterus; species Protopterus annectens. Next base: position 510,034,462 of record NC_056734.1, on the reverse strand, counting down.
GTTATAGGTAGATGAGGATCAATTACTAATGATTAGGATAGGAGGAGATGAGATAAAAATTGTGATGTATAACCAATCCAGGGGAAAGTCCCAAAGACTAGATGGTATTCCTGTAGAAGTTTGGAAGCTAGGAGGGAAAAACTGATAAAGATCTGGAAGGTTTTGTTTAACAGTATTTTAAGAGGAGGAAAAGTACCAACATCCTGGAAGGAAGCTGTGGTAGCTGTAATAACTAAAGAGGGTAAAGACCCATCAGTCCAGCTTCATACAGGCCCATTTCAATACTAAATGATGATTATAAAGTGTTCATGTCTATAATGGGTAAAGGAATGGCAAAGGTACTGCCAAAATTGATAGATATGGATCAATGTAGTTTTGTGGAGGGGAAGCAAACATTTGACAACATTAACAGAACATTGATGATCTAGAGGGAAGAAGAATGTAATAAAATACCATTGTTGTTGGTGGGTCTTGATGCAGAGAAAGCATTTGACAGAGTAAGCTGAGACTTTATGAACAGTGCAATGGAAGCTTTTCCATTTCCTGAAAAAAATTATAAGGTTGATTAGGAGGATATATGAGGGATCAGAGGTGAAAATTAAAGTGGGTGGTGTCCTCTCTGATAATTTCTGCTTCAGCAGAGGAATCAGGCAGGGATTTCTTCTTTCCCCTTTGTTATTTGCATTATATTTAGAACCACTGGAAAAACAAAAAATAAGGGACTCAGAAATTCAAGGTTATAATTGGTATGGTAGTCAAGAAAAGCTGGCTCTAGCTGCAGATATTATTGTATACCTGACAAAACCAGAAAGAGACATTACAGTGTTGTGGAATATTTTGAGACAGTTTCATATCTTTTCAGGATAAAAAATTAATGAAGCTAGAACAAAGGCAATAGTGGTAAATTATGTACTCACATATGAATTGGGTCAGCAATATTCATATTTATGGGGACACAATAAAATGAAGTATTTAGGAGTATGGATTAAAAATTATTCTGGTGTGACAACTAAGGATATGTGGGAAGAGACTAAACAGCAGATAATACAAAAACTGAGAAAATGGAAACTTCGTTACATGGATATGGATAGTACGATAGAAGCAGTTAAAATGTTTTTAATCCCATTAGTCTTATACACTGGTCAGGCATATTTTTATGGACCAGAGGAGACATGGTGGATAGCAATTAATAAAGATCTGAAGAACTTTATCTGGGAGGGGAAGACGGCAAGAATCAAGTGGGATAAGCTGATTCTTTCAGTAGAACAGGGTGGATTGTGATTACCCAATTTGAAGGGGTATTTCATAGCTGCACACTTAAGGCTCTTATACATAGCACAAGCTGAAAAATATAATTCAAAGCAGAAAGGGATGATGATGAAATGGGGGGGGGGCTCAAGAAACAAGGAGAGACTGGGATTTTGGATGCAGGCCTTTCAGGAAAATAACAATAATCATACAGAACATTATATCTAAAAAGTAGCAGGAACTATTCTTAGAACTAAGCCAACATGGGAATGGAGAAATGAGATTCTGTAGATGGGATGACTGCAATTAGGGATATAGACAATAGGCAAGAGGGGACTGGAATTTATTGGAGAAAACTGGCAAAGGAACCAAGGTATTGGGAGCAAATATCTAGAGAGGGAAAGATGATAGAATGGGAAGATGCTAAGAATTTATTTGGACTACAGGTTAAAGATTGCCTTCCCTATCAAGGATTGATATCAGAGTATAGGCAAACAGGAAAAAATATGGGGTTCTAAATGAAAGACCAGCACTGGTAGAGTTTTAATAGAATCTAGAACAGAACTTGCCATTAAAAAAAGGAATAATTAGTAGAGCATATAAATATTGCATGATAGCTATATGAATCAATCAGAGGAGGTTAGAAAGTATTGGGAAGGGAGATTGGATAAGCAATTCATAAAGATCAATTGGAGGATATATGTATGTCTTGCAAATATGCAACAAAATCTAGAAGATTTAGGATTTTTGCTTGGAAATGTTTGCATAAATATTTTTATACTCCCACTAGACAATAGAACATTTTTCCTCAGTTAGACAGCAAATATTGGAGGTATGATGGGGAATAAAGCGGTAATTGGGAACATATTTTCTGGGAGTGTGTTGAGTTGGTAGACTTTAAGGATTCCCTGAGAGATGCACTGTTGGAGATGCTGGGTGGGTGGATTGGTGTGACGAGGGAGATGATTTTTCTGAACTATGATATAGAATCAGGATTGCCTAGACATAGTAAGGCCTTGCTGTGTCTAATTATGGTTTATGCCAAAAATGCAATTACTAGAAAATGGAAATCAAATTTAAACCAACTCTATTAGAAGTACTGAATATAGTAACAGAGAGAAAACAACTGGAACTGAGATCCTTAGAAAAAGGTAGGCGCAAACAACATAGGAAAAAATGGGAATTGTGAGAACAATACATACAGGGGAGGAATGAGGTTTAAAAGAAGGCAGGCCTTAAATGAGCTATGTAATGTTTGAAAATGATTGGGTAGATTATAAGTGATGTATAATGTTTGCAACTGGGAGAGTGTCAGTATGGTTTGTAATGTGAAATGCTTGCAAATAGATTGTGTCAGTGTGGATTGTTTTATTTTATATAAACCTATGATTGCCTGTGTTGTAAGGGATGGTTTAATAAAGATGTTTGTTATTAAAAAAGGGCAGGCATTGACTCATTTATGTAATGCTGCTTAGGTTATATGATATATAGCAATATATGTGAAGTATGTTTGTAAACATGAACTTGTTAATACAGTTTGATTGCTTTTATATAAATGTAAATTTGCCTGTGTCATAAGTGATAATTCAGGAAAGGTGTTTAGAAAAAGAAGACTTGCTTGGATTTATTTTCCAGTACTTAGATGCATTCCTGGGCTGCCAGACTGAGGTATTATCTGCCTGAGTTGGCATTTATTGGAAAGAGTAGGGCAGGGTTAAACATTTTCACTTATACAATTACTTATTTTTCTGTACCATAATTGAAACAAAGTAATACAAAAATAAAATATACCAATCAGTATTTCCAACAAACAAGAAAAAAAGACTATAACTGCCACTCCCCTATTGCTTATTCAGTCTAAATGACTTCTTATTTTTGTATTTAGCAATTAAATATCTTCCCCTTTATCTTATTCATTTTGTAGTATAGAATATACCCACATCTCCCACCTCAAATTCTCCAGATAGACCTCATTACCACATTATTGAATTTATTACATCTAACTCACGCACAGCTTTAATGCTTTCCATGACAACAGTGAGAGGTATTTGTAGTCATCAGGCAAGTACACAAGAGTATGTGCACTAGCTGCACAAAAGCACAAGTGAAATGTGATTCATAGAAACAAGCTGTGCTTATATGCAACCGTACGAAAATTGTGAAGAACTTCATAGGCAGTTGAGCAGATAATGAGATATACATTAGAAATGTGTGAAAAAGATGCGATTAAACTGCGGTAATTAGCTATCATGTCCACCTTTTGCAATACTGCATCTTGGTGCACAGAGTAACACTATGCATGTTGGGAGGAGGAAATACAGGCAGAGAGGGACCCATCACAGCTTTGGCAAGCAGTAGCTGCTTGACAGGTTTTGAATGGACAATGGAATTAGAAGGGCTTTGGTGAACCTGAATGGCCCACAAACTGGAAATGGATTTTCCTCTTACTGTGGATACCAGCCTCTCACTATACTTGCCACAGGAACATTTCAGAGATTGACTGGGGACAGGGCACCTCACAGATTTCAGCCTCAAGGATACTGTAGCAGATGTTCTTCATAAGGATCGCTGCTACAGTAGCCTAAGCTATATGGGTTGTATCCTGCACAGAATACAACAGCCAGCCAGCTTCCAAAGCATTCAGGGCACCTTACATGCACCTAAACCTAAAATTAGATTTGGGCACCAAAACTTTCAGAGCTCTCCTGTCACCAAAGAGAGCTCTGCTCTGTGGATATTCAGTGCTCAACAGTCGGCTAATGCTGTTCCATTCCTGGGTAGATAAGGTCTCTTTAGGGAAGAAAACTTCCGCTTTACTTTTTATGACAGAAAACCTACTTTTTTTCCTGAAAAATTATTCATTTTACTAAGAGAAAGTATTTTCAATGACTTTCATGCGAGCTTTGCACACTTTAAAGAGACTATTACATTTTAACTTTTGAGGTAAAAAGGTGTTTAAACTAATTTTTCCGTGGTAAAATGTATGTCATTTTACTTTTGGGGATGGAGTAAATGTTTAAACTGATTTTACTGTGTTTTGAAGTGAGAAAAGTTACTTTTTTACAACTGGCCCCTGGCTTCATCTGTGGCTTTTTGGAAAGGGTTGTATGCTAGAAGCATTCTAGATGTAGCAACTTGGTCCTTTGTGCACATTTTACAAAGCAATATAAACTGGATTCCTTGTGCAGGTCTAAGAGAGGCTCTTTGCTAGGACTTTTCTTCAGGAGCTCCTGGACCCTCAGTCTTTCTCTTCTCAGTCATTTTAACCTATGGTAATCTAGCAATATAGCTAAGGCTACTGCAGCAGTGGCCCTTATGAAGAACACACTACAGCTGTGTGAGCAAACTTACTAGAACAGTAGATGTCTGAATGATCACTGCTGCAGTAGTTACTCTCTTCTTCTATCTCCATATTTTTTTTTGTATGTGGTTTATGACAGAGTGTGAACCTTTTTACTGTTATATTTCTAGCATTGTTCTCTCAGGGTTTTAGCCTCCCTTTCCCTGTAAGCTTTGAAGGACCTGACACTCAAACTTGACTTTCAGCCAGTTTAGCTCAAGCTGACTGACAGTTTGGGTGTGTGGAAGGTGCCATGAAAGCTTTGTAATCTGAACAGGTTTTGTATCCTGTGCAGGATATAATCCATACAATTAAGGCTACTGCAGCAGTGATCTTTTAAACATCTACTGTTATGGTAAGTTGACTCACATGACTGTACTTTCCTTGATAGACTCTTGGTCCATGTGGATGAGCATATCTATTTCCCAGTGTCACCACAGAGACTGCTCATGTTCCGTGCATGCATGCTTGCCTCCTATGGAACGTCACATTTTCCTGGGAGGCTTACTATGATAGAATGCACTCACATGGCTATTATGGCCACACCTAAATCATCATCTTACCAGTAATATCTTTTTCCTCTGTACAAAGCAGGTCTAACATGTTGTTCAGGTACAAAGAAGCATAATATACAATTGGGCATATTAAACAAAAGCCATGTTCATCTTTTTTATTACACACTATACTGTACTTTATGGGATTTAACCTGCTAATGCACACTGTGGAGAAAAATGCTGCACTTCCTCTTAGGGATTATGTGATACGGTTTCCAAACACCAGCTACAACTTTTATGTTTTTCAGCATTTGACCTCAGTTTCCACATTCTGCCCTGAAATGCTGAGTTCCTTAGTATTACAATAAATGTTACTTACCGTATAGCCTTCCCCTAAACAGCTACATGCGTCTAAATTTAATTGTAATCCTAGCAATACCAGTTATCTTACAACATTTGTGACATATATATAATACATTTTATATATTTTACAAAAACAATGATATCATCTGTGTTTAGCTATCTACCTACTACTATATATTATTTCATTAATTACAAACACAAGCAATAATGAATAAAAAGTGTTAATTTACTTACAAAATTATATTTTTAAAACTTCCAAGACCATTGTAACTAACAGTGTCATAGACTTTCATAACTTCTTGGCCTACTAATCTCCCTTGGTCACTTGTACAAATAATACTGTAAACTATCAGTGCACCGTCTGAATTTCACTTAGTATCTATGAATACCACTTTGGGGCCATCCTGATTTAATCACGACTAGTGGGCTAACAGTATTAAACAAACAAATAAATGTTTGTACTTTCATGGATTCCAGTAGATACTGCGGTGGTGTTGCTGCGGTAGCATTGTTGCCTCACAGTTAGACATTGCCCGTTCGATTCTCAGTGAGAGCGTCTTCTGTGTGGCAGCATGCATGAATGGGCGTTCCTTTGTTGAAGGTTGTGCGTTAGGCCCGACAAGCCAGCACGTAAAAATCTACTGCCTATCATTAGCGGACTGGAGTTCCGCTGTGGTGACCCCTAACCAAGAAAAGCCGAAGGACACAACATTCAGCTCCTGTAGCTGTATCTTTTACTGCGGTGGTGGTGCTGCGGTAGTGTTGTTGCCTCACAGTTAGGCGTTGCCCGTTCGATTCTCAGTTAGAGCATCTTCTGTGTAGCGACATGCGTGAATGGGCGTTCCTTAGTTGAAGGTTGTGCATTAGGCCCGGCAAGCCAGTACGTAAAAATCTGCTGCCAATCATTAGCAGGCCGGAGTTCCGCTGTGGCGACCCCTAACCGGGAAAAGCCGAAAGACACAAACAAACTTTCATGGATTCCAGTAGCATCTGGAAGCTCCCCTTATCCTCATTTCAGCCCAGAGTTCCACATGAGTATGATCAGACAAGCAGCACATTTTTCAAACTGCCACCTTCTCCATTTATCCCATTCCTATCTTGTCCACTAAAAAGTCATTCTACCTAGTTACCTGCCTCTTCCAAAAAGGTGAATATGCCCGCCCCACCTCACGCTCACCACTGTCCCTCCATATATCCACCAATCCTTCCTTTCTCATCTCCTGTTTTAACTTCCCCTGGCTTTTTTTTTTTGTGAAATTGCATCATCCTGTACAATCTGTTCTTCAGTACTTATCAGAATTTGCAAAAGTTTGTTTTCTATGCTGATATATAATTTGATTTTTTGTGGAAGGGGGCTATGTAAGTGGAAAGAGGATCATGGCTGTGAGTCAAAAATAGATTATTGTTCAAACCCAAACATGCACACATATAGTATGGATCTGCTTTTATTCATGTTAGTACAAATTATCTCATCCACGAGGACTCTTTGACTGTCAGTAGGTAACTTATAGCCCTTTTAGATAGCACAGGTTTTAGGATGTATTTTTCACAAAAAATCTCATACAGAAATGAGAGTCGGGTCAATGTGAATGAAAAGATATTTGGGGTAAATATCTACATGAAAAAATGTCCTGTTTAAAAAATGGAAATGTGTAGAGCATCCAAGCTTAATTATGGGCACACATGTTTAGAAAGGATGGTGTGCACATGTCAAGATCAGGGAAGAGAATTTTTACAGCAGATATTTTGCAATATTTTGCAAATACAAGAAAGGATTTTTACCAGGAGAAAGATTTAACAGTTCACTTATAGCAATATTCCATGCATCTCTGATGGTTGTTAATGCTAGGAGCATTAGTAATATATATTATTTTATTTAACTAGAAATTTTGCTACTCTCCCACAAGATTGATGTTATTGCTTGTGAAACATGGTTAAAGAACAATGACTGGAAACCAGTTCTGTCAGAGTAAAATTGTTTTTACTGTAACAGACATTCTAACTTAAAATTAGGTGAATGCGCTCTTATAGGGATTAAATATTGTTATGACACATGTGACTATTACACATTCAGTGATAAAACCAATACTATATATTGTATAACTGTGACAATATAGACAACCCTGAACATATAACAATGTTGGAATGTATAGCTCACCAAAGTCAAGTGCTGATGACCTAGAGGAATTCATATCCTCCTTGCATGAAACACAGGGGAGAAGAATAATAGTGGCTGAGGACTTAAATTTACCAGAAACCGAGTGAGATAATATTGACTCAACAATATTAGTAAGGAAATTATTTACAACATATGTTCAGGAACAACAATTGCTTCAAATTGTAAAAATGCCTATCAGGGAACAGAACGTACCAGACATTGCTTGTGTTCCTAAAGAAATTACTGTTACTTCATGTTAAGTTTTACTACTATAGATGTGCACTGATCGTGGGGTTATAAGGGTTAATTATTGTTAGATAATGCTGCCAAACAGAAATCTAAACTAATGCACAGACGTTAATAATATATTATATGGAAGCAAAACAGTCATTATGTAAAATTAACTGGAGTGATGCATTCAGTAGAGAAACTGCAGAAGGAATGCGGCAAGCTTAAAAGAGAAATTTTTTGAACGCAAAAAAATAAAAAAAGAATGTGTAACATCTAAATCTAGGCAAACAACATCAGGATGATATATTTCCATGAGAGCAAGATATTTAATTAAGGTGAGAAACAAACAATATAAATGGAAAAGAGGTCAGAATACAACTTTGAAAAAGGAAATAAACAACCTGTACAGACAATTTAAACATAGTGTAAGACAACATCAAGAAAAAAATTGTTGAAAATTTATGCAAAGATATGGAACAAAATAGAAATCATTTTATGGATACATAAGATGTGGAAGGAGTAAATGCACACAAACTGAAAATCTGTGTAGTGATTCTAAAATTTATTCTCAGATACACCAGATTATAGATACAAAATCTTATGCAGAACCATTAGGTTCCACAAAAAGGGGTGATGAATTGTCTTACTAACAGCCACCCAAAAAATTCACCAAATGAACAACCAGTAAAAAAATAGACTCCACGGCTTCAAAAGCTGAATGTTTATTATACTGTGCAGTCCGTTCGACTCAGCACAGCCTACGACCACAGTAAATGGCTAAAACAGCCAGAATACACAACAAAACTCACAGTTGCACTCTGTGGACATTTTACTGCAACTGTAAGTTTTGGTGTATATTCTGGCTGTTTTAGCCATTTACTGTGGTCGTAGGCTGTGCTGAGTCAAACGGACTACACAGTATAATAAACATTCAGCTTTTGAAGCTGTGGAGTCTATTTTTTTACTAACAGCCAGGTAATCTCAGATACTGAAATCAAATTAGATTATATTGAAAAAGAACTGTGCAAACTGGACCCAAACAAAGCACAGGGAGGAGACAGAATTACTAAGAATTATCTGAGAACACTTCAGCATACACTTATAGTACCATTATAGAAGCTAATGATCTCAGCACAGGCAGAAAAACTTAGAAGATATGCAGATAAATATAAAGGAAAAGTACAAAATAAGCAATTTATTGAAGACCCAAAAAAGTTTTATAGAGAATTGGCAAACAAGGTAAAAGAGATTGAAATACTACCAAAAAAGAAGAACTAGATACATTTTGGAGAAGTATCTATGAAGATCCTGTGAAACATAACAATGATGCTAAATCGATAGAAGAAGTAAAAGAAAGAATAAGAAGTTTAAAGGTACAGGATATGAAATGGAATGAAGTAACAGTCAGAGAGATTGAAACAAAGTTAAGAAAAGCCTCAAATTAGAAAACCCCAGCCCCAGATGTAGTACCTAACTTCTGGTTAAAAGTATTAACATCTTTGCACGAGGATTTAGCCATGAGTAAGTACTATTTATATGCACACCCCAAACAGACACCAACCTGGCTATCAAGAGGAAAAACAATGCTCTTACTTAAGTGAACATGCAAGCTACCTAAAAACTATAGACCAATAACTTGTCTTCTGACGATGTATGAACTATACACTGGAATTGATGCTGACAGAGTTTATAATCATTTAGAAGAAAACTCAGTCATTGCAATAAAACAAAAGGGCAATAAAGGAAAGTTATATGGAACAAAGGATCATTTGTTGTTAAATAAAGTCATAGTGGAGAACTGTAAAAAGGGGAAGAGTTTAAGTATGGCACGGATTGACTACAAAAAAGCATTTGATAGTATCCCACATTCATGGATAAAAGAGTGCTTGGAAATGTATAAGATGTACCCTACACTGATCAGCTACATTACAGTGACCATGAAACAGTGGCAGACCACTTTGCAATTAAGCCATAATAAAGGACTAATTATTATTACGGGGATAAACATTCAAGGGTGGCTATTCCAGGGTGACTGTCACTGCTGCTATTCTGTCTTGCCCTTAACCCATTAAGTTGTCAACTTAACATGTTTGTAATTTGGCTCCTAGAGAATAACAAAGTGTAAAGACTTCTCGTCTTCTCCTTGTCGATGATTTGAAACTGTATAGCTCATCAGATGAGGAACTAAAAGTACAACTGCGAGCTGTCAAAACTTTTTCAGATGATATAAGAATGTCATTTGGCCTTGATAAATGTGCAAAAGCAACCTTTAAAGCAGGAAAACTGCAGCATGAAGAAAACATCAGCCTGGGACAAGATTGTGATATAAAAGAACTTGAGTAAGAGCGAGTGTATAAATATTTGGGAATTGATGAAGGATCAACAATAAAACATGAACAAATGCGAATAAAACTTAGTAAGGAGTATTTTAGAAAACTTAAATTAATCCTGAAAACAGCGTTGACATCTAGGAACAAAATCCAAGCTATAAACCAATTTGGTCTTCCTGTCCTAACTTACAGTTTTGGAGTGACTGACTGGCCCCAAAACACGTTGGATAAATTAGATAGGAAAACAAGAAGGATGCTTCATGCTCACCAAATGATTCATAAAAATCATTGCATACCAAGATTTTATATTCCCCATTCCGAAGGAGGGATGGGCCTCCTTGAAATTGATTACACGTAAAGATTTGCAATCATGGGACTCCACACATATCTGCTGACATCACAAGACCCAAATGCAGTGAAAGTTTTGAAACATGAGGAGAATAAATCTAAGATGACTTCCCTGCTTAGGCTAACAGAAGCATATCAGCATCAAGCAGGAATGGAAATCAAACCACAAGTGGAAAAAAAAACAGGCAGCAACTGAATGTGCCAAAAAAACAAAAGAAAGATTATAAGGTGAAGAACCAGATGAGAAGGCAAGAAATGTGGAAAATGCATAAATATAGTTGCAAGTATAGAAAACCTCTGGAGGAACCTCATTTTGATCAGGAACAAATGCAGGAATGGTTAAGGAGAGGCAAATTCAAACCAAGAGATAAAAGGTTAATATTGGTGGCACAAGATAATGGGCAATGTACAAGTTGGTTTACAAAGTCCATTGAACATGTGGGAGAAACAGACAAATGCAGGTTATGTAAAACAGAATTGGAAACAGTTGCACACCTCGTTGCTGGTTGTGACATACTAATGGCAGGAGGACTGTATACTGAAAGGCATAATAATATGACTAGACTGTTGCACTGGGGATTGTGCAAACATTATGGTATTGAAGTGGCTGAAAAACACTGGAAACATGAGCCACAAAGCATAATAGAAAATGATGGTCTGCATCACATGGGATCATCCATTGCCAACAGTTCAAAGACAGATGCTAGAAAACTGGATATAGTAGTCCAAGAAAAGAAGACAAAAGTAGCATTGATCATTGAAATAGCCACGCCTAGTGACTATAGTTTCCTGTGTACAGAAAGACACAAAGTCATAAAATATCAGGATTTGCAAGCACAAATGACAGCAATTTGGAAGAAAGATACCCAGATAGTTCCAATAGTAGTAGGAGCAACAGATCTTATAAAAAGATTCTACAATCATGTTTAGATATGCTACCAATACATGTAACTCCGTACGAATTGCAGAAGGAGTCATTACTGGGCACATTGCGGGTGCTGTGAAGAGTACTTTTGGCTGACATCAAAGAGTGAAGTAATGCTAATTTCATGAACTTTAATCCTACTTTGACTTAGGAATGGGATCCATTCCTGTCATGGTATTAGAAACCCAAAAGATTTGGAGAAATTAAAAAAAGGAGATACCATTATATCTGTTATTCACTTGGTTGTTTAAATATGGGGAGATTTCTCAAGCTTGAAAAGACATGCACTTGTTAAACATTTAAGAGCAAGGGATGTAGGATAAACCCAGAGTCATACAGACCCCGGGTCTATGTTAAGTCATTGAACGCTTAAAAAAGTGAACAATGATTTATCGAACCCATGTAAGCGAAAGCTTACAATCTCAAATGCTTAGAACAGCGATTTTTTCCAAGGGAAAAAAAATTGCTGTTCCACAAAACAACAAAAAAAATTTTAAAACATTACATAAAGTGGGGGCCTTCGCCCCCCCCACCCCCCTACTTAAATATACCAACTTAGAAATTACACTACAGTGACAAAAATGGCAAAGTAACAAAAGCGGCCAAGCGATTTCTTTCCCAGGGAAAGAATTTGCTTATATGCCGTTTCGCTATTTTGCCTTTTTGTGCTTTCAAGTTTGATCAAGACACTTTCGAAAGAATACATCTTCGATCATTTAATAGGAGCCTTACAGACCCATAAGTTTACTTTCTTGTTGTGGAAAAATAATGGAGAAGGTTATATAGGATAAATTATTATCAAAATTGGAAAGGTTGGGACTTGAAATCATATGTCAGCATGCATATGTTGAAAATAGATCTATCATCACCTGCAACATGATATTCTATAACAATATAATAGTTATGAATGAAAAATTGTACTGTGATGTAATTTATATAGATTTATCTTCAGTATGTGATTGGGTCATACATAAAACATGGATCAATAAATTAGAACAATTAGGTATTGATGAACTCTTGATAAGATGGTTAACTACATGGCTTACAAACAGGCTATGGCAAGTATCATACAGCAATTGGACAAGTGAAAATTGAAGTTATAGTCAGGGTGTCCCACAAGGCTCTGTCCTAGGCACATACTTATTTAGATTGTATCTTCCATATCTATTATTTTCACATGAGGTGTTATATAGTCTGTACGCAAATGACTTGAACATGGGTAAACTGATTGAATGTGTTACGGATAAGGCATGTCTGTAAAAGAACTTGAATAAATTGACCATTTGGGCCCATGAGAATAATATGCTGATAAAAACATCAAAAACTAAGCATATGAGATTTGCTAGACTTAAACTGGAATGTGAATATTTAATACAGCACAAAGTGATTGAAACTGTAGATTCATTTAAGGACCACAGTATTTGGGTAGATTCAGCTATGAATTTTTTTCTAATCATATCAATCGTTTAATGATAGTTACAGAACTATAGGTTGTATAAAAATATATAAAATCCAGGAAATTAGAAATTATGAAATCCATTGTTAGTTACATTAGACCCAAACCTGAGCATGGAACAAAAATATGGAAACCTTACAAGAAAACTAGCATGAGTAAACTGAAAAGAGTACAGTGTCAATTTAGCATTGCCATCATGGATGTGAAAATTTAAGTTATTATGAAAGACTAAAATATCTGAATGTATACAGTTTCTCATATATATATATATATATATATATATATATATATATATACATATATATTTAAGGAGTGACTGTATTCAGGTATATAGGGCATTTAGAGACAACTACCTCTTGGAATGTTTGAGTTTATCAAAAATAGTAGAGGATCATCACACAACCTATGCAGAAGATTCTATAGAAATGAGAAGTGTTAGCTGATTGGTTCTCTGAGAGAGTAGATGATGCATGGAACAGACTACCAAATTACTTTAAAGCAAGCACTAATTTAGATATTTTTAAGAACAACCTGGACACTTATTATGGGAACAAGTGTTTTGATATATTGGCAGGCTAGAAGGGCATGATTGCCCATGCCTGAAATGTTGTATGGACTTCTGCTTTGTTTTGTCTCTGTTTTGTCACTATAACTGGTACAGTACTATATTTTTCTAAACAGTAGAGAGTCTGGTAATGCAGGGAAGCATTACATTTGTACCAGAATGTCAGGGGGCTGAAAGACAAAACAGAATATGATCAGGCCTGAGCTCCATATAACTGCTTCAACAATCCTTGATTTGCTGTCTTCAGGAGATGCATATTGTTGATGAAGAAAGTAAATTGTTTAAATTAAGGTGTTTTTTCCAAACTACATGCACACTGGTAACTTTGGATACTTTATGGGTGACTCTTCTGATTTATGACTTCCAATGAATAGAAAGTCTATCCATAACAGACTCAGTGCAGACTTGTGCTAGCTATGGGAATTCACTGTAGTCCACCAGTCATCCATAGTTCCATAAATGTACTGAATATGAAAGACCCAACTTTTTGTATTAACAACAAAAATACCTGTTTCACTATTTTAAATTCTATCTCAAATTCCCCTTCTTCTGATTTCTCCCATTTGCTTCCATAACAGCTGTCTTGTCTGTGCTCAATTTCATCCCATGTGCCTGTATTTTTGTATTCCATGCCCCAATCATTAGTTGAAGTTCCTGTTCAGAGTCTGATTGTAATGTCACATTGTCTACATACAGCAACTTTGCTGCTAATCTGTTCTTTCCAGCCAGTTTGCTAATGTAGTCCATCACAAGTACGAACATCAACAGGCTCAGACCTGAACCCTAGTAGGCACCCACTCCCACTGGGAACCCCTCTGTGACTCTAAATACTGTTTGTTCTTGTGTCATTGCATCCTTATACATTGAAATATTCCAGGACTGCCCAAATCAGTTTTATTAGGACATTGTTATATGCTTTCTCCAAGTCTAGGAATGCCCAGTTGGACTCTTTCCAATTTTCTATTTTCATCTCCACTGACGGTCTCACTGCAAACACTGGGTCATTTTGCTGCATCTTGATCTGATTCTGAAGTGCTCTCTTCCCATCTTACTTTCTACTACTCTACATATTCATTTATTTACCCTCTCCAGTGCGTTCATGCAGTGTGACAGGCGTTTGATACCTCTGTACTGCCTACAGTTATGAATAGGAAAATAGTGGAATGGGTTAATAGCTTCAAATATCTATGGATGAGGAGAAGGACAGTCTAAACAAGGAGACAAAGCTAGAATCAGAGGTGCTGTAGCCAAATGGCATAGAGTCTCAGGAGAAGAATGTGGCCGAAGAATGCCAAAAAAAATGAAAACTAAGGTGAAAAATAGTGGTGCAATCAGTACATCTGTATTGTACAGAGACCTGGGCAGTAAAGGCATAACTGTTGAGGAAGCAAAGATGATGAAGATGAAATGCTTGAGATGTGTGATAGGATGCCCACTGCTGGACAGATGAAGAACTGATGACATCAGAATAGAAGCCAAAGTAGCTACAATTGCAAAGAATGTCAGATAGAACAGATTATGGTTATTTTATCAAATTTTCAGGAAAACAGAAGACAATTTGGTGAATAAGATTTAGGAGAGACATGAAGAAGGCAAGAGGGAACGAGGATGTTTAGCCAAAAGATGGATAGATTGTGTGACCGAATACCTGTGAAAGTCAGGTATGACTGTCAAATAAGGTAGCAAAGTGGGAATGAGTCAAGATGGTGACAGTTTGTATGACACCACAACCCACAGCTCTCATTCATTCCAAATTCCTCAAGAGCACCTGTTTTTTTAATCTGAAATCAGCTTAATCTCCTGGGTGCATGATTTGAGAGGTAGTCCACATGAGATTTGCGGTAAAGGGACCTGTGATCTGACTGTACTCATCTTAACCAATCCAAATGTTGCTTTACCACATCTCATTTACATTTTGCAGATCTGTTCTCCATTTCCTGCTTTGTATATGTGGAAGTGCAGATCTGATGTACTTTTGTCTTTAATTAGGTCCGCACAGTCCACATATAAGCTGGGCATAATGGAGGAGTCTGTAGTTCTTCATGGTGCCTTCTTAAAGCCAAGTAATTTGCTGCCAGAACTTCATGGATCAAGATACAGGAAGTGGGGAGCACCATCTGGAAAGGAGAAGCTGCTCGGAAGAAGGATTAACTGCCTGCTGTGCCCAAGAAGAAGATCGAAGGGGAAGGATTTAGTGCTGTCTGCCGCATATGAGGATAAGGATTCAAAGAGCCATATCAGTTCTGTAAAATCAGAGAGGAGCTACAGTGGCTGCATTTTTGCACATTGGATCTGAGGTTTATTTGCTTTAATTTTTAAGGATTTCTGGTAAGTTTAACTTTTCGTAAATTGCTAGTAGACTGGAGAGGATATCTGACCCCCCCCCCCTTACTTTATGCTTCACCCAGAAGACTTTTATGCTACTAGTAGAGGTGGTGTAGGTTTTTATTTTTCATTTCTTCATCATAAAATGTGGTTTTGCCTGCTTCTTAACACATATCCTGTTATTCCAGCATTTTTGTAAATGTATAGGACTTGGAGCAATATTAAAAATATGTCCCTAATTTTTGGTCCATATGACATTATGGTTTAATGCTTAGAGGAGTTCATGTGGTAACAGGTTAATTATATGAGTTGTTGAGTTCTGTTTTTTCTTTTTATTTTTTCGCTTACATTTTTGTCTGTTCCTCTTAAAATGTGGTGTTTTCTGGCATATCCATTGCATATCCTTTAGAGAATGCTTGCTAACACATATTCTGTTATTATAGGTTTACAGAGCAAGATTTAAAATGTCTGCTTTGTCCTTTGTCCCCTCCCCCAGTTATTTTATGCTTCATCCAGATTTCTTGTACTAAAAGTTTGTTGAGGAACAACTCCATATTTTTTTTATTTTTTGTCTGTTTCTCTTAAAATGTGGTGGTGTTGTTCTGGCAAATCACTGACTGACATCTCTAATGACAGATATTTGAGTTAAAGAATTGCATATCCTTTACAGAATGCTTGCTAAGACATATCCTGTTACTGCTGTACTTTTCTAAGTTTATAGAGCAAGATTTAAAATGTGACTGCTTGGTCCTTTGCCCCCCCCCCCCCCCAGTTATTTTATGCTTCGTCCAGATTTCTTGTACTAAGAGGTCGCTGAGGTATAGTTGTGTAATTGAACATGTGGGAGTGTCCATTAATGTGCTTATTTGAATATGCATGTATTGTGTTAATTAGGTGTCCCTGATTGTCCCTGATTCTCTCATATGGAGGTTGAGAGGTATGCCACAACCCCGTGTAGAAAAATTGGGAAAGGGGGGCCATTGTTGATGATGATGATGATGAACAGCAAAGAGACACTGAGTTGTTCACCAGGTAGGGAGATAAGAATATGGTGACAGATAAGACATTTGACCAAGTCCAGAAATATGTCTCTCAAATCTGTCAATGAACAGGACAGTCTGGGTCAGTTCTGTTTTGTGCTCGACTATGTTGAACTGCAGAGGGTAGACAACTCCACAATCTATTCCTCACCCTCTCATCCACAATTTGTCATTCAAAATTATGAATTTACGTGTTGTTTTAGTATCTGCTAATACTTTTTGTAGAAACAGGTTCTGTTAAACACAGCCTAACCCTATCGCCAGACATGCTTCTGTTTCCCATACTTGTTTGAATGATATGTTCATGACAGGAACAGGTAAGATAGGTTCTAGTGCTTTAATATCCTCATAAACCGCCAAGAACATTCTGTTTAATGCATTCAGAAAATGTAAAGGATAAAAACATTTATGTCCAATAACTCTAGAGCTGGAACAACTCATCCTCAAAAGCTGGTTCTACAGGGGTGTCACAGACAGGCAGCCAGATGTAAGGAAAACTCTGAGTTGTTACTCAGCATTCTTTAAAGCATTCATCAAAAAATACAAATGACCATACCATGGACACCCCTCTAGGCCTGCTGCAGAACAGGCGCAATTGGTTAGTCAACTCCCAAAGGCCATCACTGTTGGGAGCTCCTCCATGAAGGAATGCACTTACCTATTCTTTATCTGGCCTCATAAAAGTGAAATGCCACCTGGACCATTTTTGTCCTTTCTAGTTTTAGTGTCCCAGTCTCACTCTTTAACCTAACAGCAAAATCCCCTCCCCTTTTTGTTACCTCATCCATGCTGGCCAGTATTTAGACTGAGACATCCTGTCCAGACAATGTGATTGTCTTGCTACAACACCAACATGGGCGACCGGTGTTCCCCACTAGAGGTCAACCCCTCACTGGTTAGATCAGACCATAGACTAATCACTCTGGATATCCACATTCCGCCCCCACCCCCAATCAAGGGAACCACCGTTAAAAACTTTTCAGAAGCAAACTTCACATTACTTAAGACCGAAGTGGAAAGGTTCACAGCCCCCATGTTAAAGGACAATGCTGTCCAAGCTGCTGAAACCTTTACAAAGGCACTCTATGAGCATCTGAAGGAATGCATGGATTGTGCTATCCCAAGTAAAACCAAGACTCACTCCTCCAAGAAAAATAAACCAGTCTGGTGTACCCCTGCCATAAACAAGCTATACAACAGAAGGAGGAAACTAGTACAGACAAGAGTAAAATCCCAAGAAGGAAAGACATCCCTGATCAGTATCAGCAAGAAACCACAATCCCTCATTAAATCATCCAAGGCTAGTTTCGAAAGAAAAATTGCCAATGACTCCAAAGATAACCACAAAGCATTCTTTAGCTATGTCAAGAACCTAAGTGGAAACTCTCAGATCTGCTCTGAGTTAGTGCAGAATGGCACAAAATACACTGAACCGACTGATATTGCCAACATTCTGGCAGACAGGTTTAGTGCAAACTTCACCCCCCCTCTCACCCCCTAAAGGGCCCATAACCATACCAGAAGAATGTAGGGCCCCATCAATCACCAACACACAGGTTAAAACAGCCCTATCCAAAGCCAAAATCACAGCTTCAATGGGACCGGACGGTGTCCCAGGCTGTGTCTTACAAGAGCTCCAAAATTAACTAACCCCTCACCTAAACACACTGTTCAAACTCAGTCTCTCTACAGGCTGCGTACCCACAGAGTGGCACACAGCAACAGTTATCCCGCTCCACAAAGGTGGAGCCACAACGGACCCCGGGAACTATCGCCCTATAAGCCTGACTAGCCTGGTCTGCAAGGCTATGGAATGCATCATCATGGAACTCATTAACAGAGACATTGGGAACCTCCAAACCTTGGACCCTACCCAGTTTGACTTTGTTAAGGACAGATCATGCCTTCTAAAACTGGTGGACTTCTTTGAGACAGTTACTAAGGCTTTAGACAGGGGAAAGTAGGTCCACACAGCCTACCTAGACCTCGCAAAGGCTTTCAACACCATTCCCCATTCTAGTATTATAGACAAGCTCACCAGCTTGAACATAAACCCATACATCACGAGATGGGTTGCCAACTGGCTCATGGATAGAACCCACATGGTGAGAGTTGCAGGCTCTACGTCCGACTCTAAACCGGTTACAAGAAGCATCCCCCAGAGCTCTGGCCTAGGACCCCTCCTGTTCAGTATATACTTCTCAGAGGTACAGGCAAGCATAGGAGGACTATGGCTGACCAAGTTTGCAGACGACTGCAAACTAGGGGCCATAATTTATTCTCCGGCTGATACAGACACCCTCCAGATGGGTCTCACTGAGACGGATACCTGGTGTCAAAATCATGGCCTCAAGCTAAATGCCAAAAAGTGCATAGTCATCCCCTTTGGAAAAAACAAAGTAGCCGCGAACTACCACATAGGTGGTAGTCCCCTAAATACAGAAAATGTAATAAGGGATTTGGGGAGCCAAGTAGATAGTAATCTCTCCTTTGATAATCATATTGCCAAGGTGGTTAGAAAATCCTTCTATGTGGCCCACCTAATCACAAAAGGGTTCACATCTAGAACAAAAGAGGTTATTGTGCCTCTCTACTCATCACTCATTAGACCCATCATAGAATACAATGCCCCATTTGGGATGTACCTTACAAGACACTTGCAACAGCTGGAAAGACCAGAAAAGTACCTCACTAAGAGGATTACTGGCCTCAAACAGATGCCCTATGCAGCCCGACTCAAGAAACTCCAGCTGTACTCGGTTGCATACCACTTACTCAGAGGTGATCTCTGCCTGACATACAAGGCCATGTTCAACCCAGAATTGATGGACATGCTCCACCTAAAAAAAAAAAAAACAAATCCCGGAGAGCCACACGCTCTAGAGATATAAACCTCACCACAAAGATAAATAGGACATGCTGGAGGGATAGATTCCTATCCCAGAGACTCCCCATGCTTTGGAACAGGATTCCAATATACATCAGGCAGAGCCCCTCACTAACACTCTTCAGGAGAAACCTTGACGGGTGGATGGGAAACAGAAAATTTACCCCGGGGATCACTGCAGTGGCTCTGCTGGACAGTGGCGCAGGGAACTAATGGCTCTGCTTGACAGAGGCACAGGGAACTAATCTAAGGGGGTGGCGAAAGCCAACACATCCTGGCTGGGCTTATAAATGCCCTTGGGCAGATAACCTAGTACTTACCTATGAACCTACAACTGCAAGACCACAGCCAAAATTTAAAAATTCTGTACTTGTCTACTCCATTTCCACCCACCAAATAAGCAACCGCAATGCAGAACTCACAATGAATCACATGTACTGCTCTTTATGAAGAGGAGCAGTCCACAGAGGGCATGCGTACCTACTTCCTAACATTAAAAACATTTATTCCGTTAAAATGATTATTGTGAGAGAGCACTGTATCCTGCCTAATTATGAGGCCTGCAAGCACCCCAAAAGAAAGGAGGCCAGTAATTAAATGAAGGAATTTGTCAATTCAAATAGCATAATAATAAAAGCAACTTGCTTGATACAACATCTTATTTAACTTTCTTCATCTTTTTCTTTTTTATCTAGTGCTGTCTGTGTAAACTTAACAACAACAACACAGCTGGTGTGGTTTCCCCTTTCTTAGTCCTCATCTATAGATTTGCAGCAGTACAATGGAAAAGACGTATGCATCATCTTGTAAACAAAACCCCAACAAGTAGTCAGACAGTTTGGTAGTATCCCGCCCCCAGTCCCTTTTATGGAGATGCACAGTTTTGTATCCTTAATCTAATTAAAATGGAAAAAAAGAGTATAGTGTTACAAGCCAAGCTGCTGTCAAGGTAACATGAAAAGAACATTTTAAGGCTAAACAAACATCAGTTTGTATTGGAACAACTTCTCACACCTTCACAGCTCCTACATAAACAATTAAAACAATCACTCATGCATACAACCATGCAAAGAATTCATTTTAAAGTTATAAACTTCTTGTCGGTCTTTGTTACTTGCTCTCTTCTGTTTGCTCCTACAGTAAACACGGTGGCAGAATTCGCAGACAGGCCTCTCCTTTGATGTAACAAGTTAGTCTTGATAAATGTTCAGTTGGGCAGGAGAGAAACTCGCTGTTACCATTCAGCACTGATTAACTGAGTTTTTAAGACTGGATCTCAACTCTGGGAAGAAAAAAAACAGAATCCTAGTAAAGGTCAGACATTATATTCCTGGTGATGAATGGGACCAGTGAACTGATACCGTACTTCCTTTAGGTAGCTGTGCACTGACCCAAGGTAACTGAACAAAATGGGGACACAGTCATAGGTAAAGGTCAGAAGGTCGGTGATTTTCTTACAGCATCTGTTTGCTATACGATCCTGACCATTTCCTCAGCTTGTTGATCATTTGCAAAACACTCAGGCATTCTGCTTTCCCTCTTTTATGACCAGCAGTGCTTAGAAATGTACAGGCCTTCAGGCCTTCATTTTCTTGATACTGCAGTTATAGCCGGCAGTATATCTAGATAACTTCAGAGCACCATATGACATAAAATGAAACAATCAATAGCTTTTAAAACTTCTTGTTACTAGAATGCTTTTTTAAGGAGACAGAATCATTTAAGCCTGGTGGAAGCATCATTGCCAGGTTTAATTGCCAAAACAATTCCCTTTGTTCTATAAATATGCTAAAATCTGTACCACGTGTATCTAATATTATACAGATTGCGCCACAACTACTTATGTAGTACAACCTAGAAATGTTATAAATGCACTTGCCAAGCATAGCATGAGCTGTAAAAATTTTAAAAAGTTTATTTTTTTTAGTTGGGAACAACCTATATTAGAAGAAGGTTTTAAATATTAAGTAGGCCTGTCCAAATTCCAGTAGCAAGCATTTTTAAAGCATGTCTCATATCATTACTACAAAGTTTGCCTCTTCATTTCTGAATTCCTTTCTGTACTTCTGATAGGTGCACTTGCTAACAGATGCTACACTTGTCTGGAATGTTGTTCAATGTTTCCTAATCCTAATTAGACTGTACTTTGTAAGTGCGACCTGGAGCAGGACTACATGCAGGTCTCATGTCACTTGTAAGCCTGAATGATTGCTGTCGGTCAGCTACAAGTGGACTTATCTGACACATGTACATATCAGGCAGACGGCATACCATTAAACTCCCTTGGCCCAGACAGGCCAGGCTATACTGTTTTTATTACTTTTAGTTTACTCGCCACTACTGTTTGCTCCTATTTTTTTAATAAGATAAGTAAATGTGAGGCATTAAGAGTTTTTCTGATAACCTCAAGCATCTACAAGTAGCAGATCAGACATGTAGCTATAGGCTCCAAAAGGATATAGGTTAGTCTTATAAAGATCAGCACCATGAAGAACTTACAACATTATCAAAACTCTAAAAGTGCAACTTGCCAAATTTTGTAAGGCAATGCTTTTCAGTTTTTTTTTTTTTTCAGTGATGGCTACATAACACTATGAAGGGGAGGCCCCCTGCTCCTCACTTATAATTAATAGACTCTGAGGTTGAGGTTCACAAACATTTCTGAGAAGTGTCTACAAAGAAATGATCTTCCCAGAGTCAGACTTCCATCAAAAATTGATTCCCTCTCCAGAAAGAAACATACATTAACTAAATATTCAGCATAATGTAGTCAACATGGTATGTAAGTGGGAAAGGAATCAAATATATTAAATGCTTCTTCATTGTGGCCACAATAGAAAGGATAACTATACCCTTCTTTGTCCCGCTATGCCCACTAGATATATACACAGTGTCTGATGCCCCCATCATGTGTATTTCTGTAACATGCACATGTGGAAGACAGCCTAGAAGCATTGAAATTCATGTGCTCTGTTATGTTGTGACATGCATAGCTGTGATTTACTAAGCTCTGGTTGGTGCTCTACTGTTTACGCATTGCTATTCCAGTTGTAGGTTATAGTTTAATTAAGAGACTGAATGTCACTCAATTCAACTGTTAATTTTAAGCAAAAAGCTTAGCCTGTTGTTCCTTTGAGCATACCAGAGGATGTTGTTAGTCTGGAACTAAAGCCTACAGCTCAAAATGTTCCACTCACTCCTTCACTGCATACAAAAGCACCACATATATGTAAATCAAACCTCGAAGCCTGTTTATGTCACCAATTTCCAGCACCACTCCCTTGCTCTTAGTTGAGCTTTTCTTTCATTAGTAACACCTGTTTGTAAGTAGTTTCACTACACAACTTTGGCAAGCTCTTCCTACTTCTCTGCAGTCCTTCTTCACTGACGCCCATGAGTCACTGCCTTTTAAATATAGAATGGCCTTCTTCCAATTTCCCCCCAAGCAAAATTACAATATCCACCTGTACTCTGCTTATGGGAGGATATCTGAATTACATAAATAATTATCTTTAAAAAAATAAGATAAAGAAGGTGTTCTATACTGACTTTAGGTATACTGCATGTACAGTGTTACATCTTTCTTTCACTGTGAAGTTACAGATAATACAAGGTTTGATTCCATTTGCCTCCATTTGACTATTTTGTAACTCTGAGCAAATCACTTAACCACACAGTATTCCTGGGATGATACTGTAAATGGTCCATGTGACTCAGTGCTCTACCCAGAATTACACGCACACACACACGCACATATACATACATAAATAATGAAAGTCCTTTCAAGGTGCTGGCGGAGGTTGTTTTTTGTTAATTCTTTCTCCCTGCTTCTCCTACTTTCCACTTATGGCCCCTTGCTCTGTAGCCTACATTTCCCCAATCATTTATAAGAACAAACAGATTCCCCTTCTGTCATGCACAGCACTGCATTTATGGCGTCATCTAGCTTCACATTGTGTGGGCTATGAAGAACAGCCTGTTTCTAACACCCTTGTCAGTGTGCTAATCTGAGTGACCCATTCCAGGCATAACCGAGGTCATGCCCTATGGAACAGTTAACTAATTCTTAAATCAATTCTATTCTACCTTTGGAGACCAGAATCTTTTTTCAAACTAATATGTTTTGGTTCTATAATATCTGACATTACTTTACTAATTGTGTTCCCACATAGGGCCACATTAAGGGGAATAAAAGGGACATTAGCTCTAGTCTCCCCCCCCCACGTTATGCTGTAGCTGAGTCTGAGTCAGCCCTGGTAATCAGCTGAGATCTCATGGCTGCTTAAATGTGGGTTTTAGTATATTTTATTTTATTATTATTATTTTAAAATCAGTACAAAGCCAATGTTGAAATAAAAATTTATGGATTACTGAGCACATCTGTGTGATAATTATTTAGTTAGTACTCTAACTGTACTAGCCAAATAATTACCCCCCCCGACCACATCTGTGTGATAATTATTTAGTTAGTACTGTAACTATACTAGCCAAATAATTACCTCCCGACCACATTTGTGTGATAATTATTTAATTAGTACTCTAACTGTACTAGCCAAATAATTACCCCAACCACATCTATGTGATAATTATTTAGTTAGTACTCTAACTGTACTAGCCAAATAATGACCTCACCCCAGCTTCCCATTAAAATCAATGGAAATTTAACACAGAAGTGAGATGTTATGTTGTTTATTAAGTTCATAGGTTAATGTGTAAATACTAGGCAATCAGTTTGCAGACCATTCCACACCTAGCCAATAACCCACATTCAAAAGTTCCCTCCAGCCTCAAGGAAGACAGTACAAGATGGACCAGGAGAGAATGTGATGCTGCCCATCCAGTTATCTAGGTTTACCTTGAAGTTGGCAAGGGTGTTACTCTACTTGACATGAAGTGAAAATTTGTTCTGGAGGTAAGAGATACACTGGGATATGAAAGTATCACTCCAGAGTATCTTATTTATCTGTTAATGAAGGTTTAGTTCTTTTAACCAGGTATTTAAGATACCATTTGTTCTGTGAAGGAAAAGAAGGTGACCAACGGTTAGATCTTTCATGGCTCAAAAGGATAAAAACAGATCTCTATAGAGGAGTCCATAAGAGACTGAGCACAAAGAGATGTCTTTCTTGATAACTAAGATTTATGAGGCCACTGACCTTTTTAGTTGTGAATCTTAAGGTCTATCATGTGGAGCGACATGTTTAGACATGCCAAAAGGTGCATTATATTCAATAATGAGTGATGAAATATGAGTAAAGGGGAATTAAGACTTATTTGGATCTAGTGAAGATGCCTTTAGAAATTAAATGAGCCAGATAAAAGGCTTTCAAAATTACTGCGGAGACATGATGATCAAACAATAAGGAATCATCAACAAGAGTGCCCAGATTTCTAATTACGTCTCATTGGAAGGGCATGTCACCTTCTTGGTATGTGAAAGTGTTTTGTTTACCAAAATGAACTATGCTACATTTTTCACATTTAAGGCCATTGTACCAGCACCACTGTTAACATGGTCTAACCCCTTGTAAATCAGTGGAAGATTGAATAATCGTCTGCAAACTTGGATAACCATTAGCAAGGAGTGTTGTCCTGAAAGTATGAGAAATAGATGGCATGTAAGAGAAGGCCTTGTGGTATACCACTGGTTAGTGTTTTACTTTCAGAAGTGGCACCTGTGACTGTAACCACTTGGAATATGTCAGACAACCAGCTAGCTATCCACCACACAACATAAGAATTTATATTCAGATTTACAAGTCTGTCAATAATGCTTGCTTGGAGAATAGTGCCAAAGGCCTTGGTCAGATTCATATATGCTGTATGTACTGTATAACTGCTATCCAGTGCTTTGCTTACTTTTTCAAAGAAATGAATGAGGTTAAAGAGTTAGCACCATCAGTCTGACACAGTCAAATTGATGAGGATACAGGGTTAAGTGATTTTCAATGTCCCGATTAATGAGGTCTAAGATAATATGCTTCATAGCTTTACATATGAGGCTAGTAAAACTAATAGGTCTACAGTTACTAGGGTCTGTGGCTGGGCCACCTTTGTGTAATGGGATTACAAAGGCTGTTTTCCAGGCTTCAGGAATGTAATTAGTGGAGAAGCTTAGATTAAAGAGGTTAAGAAGTGGTTCAGATAGGCCATATTTTGCACATTGATCAGGTGACTTAGTATATTAGTAAGGCTCATGAATGAGGTGCAGTTAGCTTTTGAGAGGGCTGAAAGAACTTGCTCAATAGTAATTAAAAGAGGTGGCTGAGATTGTGGAATCTGTGGTGTGGCTATAATTGTGTGTAGAGTAAAATTTGCAATAAATTTTTCATCTAGGATATTTGCAATTTTCTCTGGATTACTGTGTGCTGTATTATTGTAGATTAGCTCAGAATATTGCTGGGTGTTAGTTTCAGCTTCCTGAGAGTTAAAGAAATATTTGTAGTTACTTTTGGTTTTAGTGGCTATTTTAAATTCATGCTTAGTTTTGAACTTCCTAATGGTTCTCTTAAGCGCTTCACTAGTTTGCTTAATTGTGTCCTGAATGTGTGTAAAATGAGAACTCTTTTAAGCATTAATCAATGTCTTTCTCTTATTATATATGTTTTTAAGGATATTCCATCAAAGGGGGTTGTTTTTAAATTTCTCATTACATTTGGTGTGGTTAGGGCTGCTTTACTAACACACCAATTTAAGAGGGAGCAGACATCACAGACAAAGGTAGCATGTTTAGCGATGAGATCCATTGGAAAATTACAGCAGGATTTATTTAGGTTATCAAGTAACAAAAGAAGCTTTGCTTTTGAGATGTCCTTAAACACAGGTGTATTTACAGAGGAAGTACCATTCATTTTAAAGGAAAAGGTCACTAATTTAGGGTCCAATTTAACAAGGCAGGATGGTACAAATGGAGATGTGCAAGGGTGATGGGTATGCTGACCATTTGCAGTGTAGGTCAGCTAGTTTATTGATGGACAGTTGAACTCACCTAGTAGAAAAGTGTTTAGTTTAATGGGGATTTCAACTAATGTGTTAAGACAGTGCTCAGAAGGGGACACAGAGGGTGTTGTATAGCTCGTTATGAAGTAATAATGAGTCTTGTATATGGTGATTTTTGCATCTAGGAGTTCAAATATAGGGTCCCATAGAATCTGTTGTGATGTGATGATATCATTAACAAATACTGATACTGTGTGATAGGCACTATACCTAGGAACAGAGGGGGTGTTTCATTGGTCTGAAACCATGAATCTGTAGCTACACATCCACTAATTCATTCAAGTTGCAGCAAATCCTCAAGTATGAGCATTTTCTTTGCTTGTTAAGACTTCTGGCTTTGAGTAGAGCCACATTAATGTGTCCTAAATTAAAATTTACTAAGTTGAAATGTTCATAAGATGGACCCTGCCTAAAAAGGCACAATGGGGTCAAAAAATGCTTTTAGCCAGAATGCAAAAGTCTTAGAAAGAGAGATGCAAAACATTCCCAGCAAAACAGGAAGGCTTGTCAGACATTGCATCCTAAGGTGACACATATTAGATACCCCTAGAATGACACCAGTTGCATAGTCAATTATTAAAGACAATTATCTTGTCTTTGAATCTAGGTATCATTCTGGGGTGAAGTCAAAATATGTCTCAAGACCAGTGACTTTCTTTCCTCAGGCACATGTGTAGCAGGCTCAATCGTATCCTTCTGCATGTTCCTCTCTGTGGAGTGCCCGTGGTCATTCATCCCCATATGGATGACTATCACTAAACACCCTATATATTGCACCATAAAAACACATATTTTTTCAGCTGTGACATGCCATGGCTACAACTCCATGCTTTCAAGTGGATAAAGCTGTTAGGTCAGCTTCAGAGGTATACGCTGCCCTGGCGGCTGTGTGATTACAATTGCAGTACTATGTGTGTTTTGTATCTGCATTCACTTTATTATTATTGTTCTGTCTTTTAAAGACAGGACTGCAATTCAGAAATTCATGCAGATGAGGTAAACTAGAAACAGTAGCTCCCAAAACATAATTAATTCTGCTGAAACAATGGTCTCAAACAGCGGCAGAAATTAACTTTTCCTGCATAAAATATATATTTGAAGAAGATAATGCATCCTTAGCTGGATGTAATAGAAGGAATGTACCACAAAGAAGGGACTTACATACTTTTTAGTACAGCTAAGGGTTTTATGTCTTGACCTATAAGGAAGATAAGAATAATAGCTTTAATAAATAATAACTTTCATGGAAGAATAACTAAGACCAAAGTCAAAAAGGTCAGAGAGGTGAATCAGTTTCATGACATAGTGGGATGAATCCCTGATTATGACCCAGATGACATGTGATCAGTTATTAGCTTATACACTATATAAATAGGATGTGGGAGGGTGGGATCATGTGGTCAACTCCTGTGAGGAGGAAGATGGACCAGCCTGCTACAATTCCAATACCTCCTGGGGAGGGAGGTATGTTGAATACAAAACTATGTGCTTGGGACATGTGGTTGGCTTTCTAAGCCATGTTTGCATGGTAGATGTCATTGGGTTTGGGTATGCATGAGCATGCCTGTAGGTGACAGAGCAGCAGGCCCTTACATCAGTTGCTGGGTTAAGGGTTAGGCCAGAAAAAGCAACTATCCTTTATGGCTGTCTGGATGACTCCTGTACTGTGAACAACTCTCACCCTGGAGAAATTGAATGAATGGGCAGTAACAGCAGTAGCTAGATGATCAGCAGGCATAGGAAACAGAAAAAATACAGAACAGAAAGATTAGAGAGTTAATTAAGGAACAGAAATATTGGTGAGAAAAAGGGATATGTGCCCTGGCAGCATCCTATACAGAATATCTTATACATTTTCCCTGTAAAGCTTCTGGATGCAAACCATTGGGAAGAAGAGATGATAGAAGTCAGTCCAGCTAAAAAAAAAATGTTTCACTTTATCAACTAATGGAGTTGGAATTTCCTAGCTAGCAGCTTGAGAAAGTAGAGATCTGGGTGAGTCAACAAGAAACTGAAATGATGCAGTCAGAATATAATGGTTAGACACAATTGCCAACATATGAATAACTAAATTTGGCTGTGTCAGTAAGGATCAACAAGGTCCACTGTCACTGTTGAATCCCTGCCTTTGAGAATAAAGTTTAAATGAGAAGAAGCTGAAGAAAGGCAGAGAGTATGCCTTTGTTCCAAGTTCGCATCTGTATTCTTGCTCTTGTCATTAAAAAAATAGTTAAGAAGAACTATCTCCTAAGTTTGCTGGAGTAGGCAAAAAGACTTTGTACTGGATAACTCCACTTCAGAACACCACTATTATCGCCAAGGACCTTAGGGTCTATTTATGGGGCATCATGAAGTAACTGCTCAGCCTGTCTGCCAGGAATTTGGATGCCCTGGAATGTGAATTGCAGATAAGAATCTACTGCTTTGAAAAGTCCTCTCCCATATACTCATGATCTCTAATCAGGCAGAGTAAACATGAGTTCTTTCTGTAAGATGAAGTAGGACATGACTGTAATACTGTCTCAGTAAATGTAAACACAGTCTTGTGGGTCTGTAATACTGTCTCAGTAAATGTAAACATAGTCTTGTGGGATCCTGTTCTGCTGTGCATGGAGGGAAAGGAAAACTGCCTTCAGCTCCAAGTCGCTCGTGAATTTTTGATTCTGGTCTGGATCTTAGTCATTCTGCTGTGTGGCTTGAAGTATCCATTTTCAATGTAGTTTTGGGAAGCAGTTGAGCAAAGGCTTTACTTTTTTAGTAGGATGTCAAGGAAAACTCACCAAAGCAATTTTATTTTGCAGGATGTGGAGCTTTTGATAGGTGCATCCAAGGAGTCTGATTTTTGAAACAGTTGTACACTAATGGTCTGCTGAACCTTCATGTGGTATCTCTTCAGTGGCACCATCAGTACTGAGTCCTTCATTAGTCCAAAAGCTCTGATGCATAGGCTGGACAAAGAAAAATCTGTTTACAGCAGAAGATGAACTGCAGAGATGTTGTCTGCCATTCTCACAGGTTACAAATGCCTTCTATTTCATGGTTTCTTAGAAACAGCCTATGAACGTCAAAAGATGGCATGGAGTGAGGTGGGTGCTTTAAGCATGCCTTAGCATAGACACTTATTGCAGGCATATTGGGAAATTTTGCCTGTTTTATAGTCATATAGTTACCTCATCTCTCATAGATTAAGAGACATTCCAAGGCTAATGGACACATTCACACCCTGCCAGTACACTCCATCAGGCTGTACCTCCTTCTTGCAGGAAGGCCATACAATTCAATCCCACAGTAAGTTTATGAAAGCCCATTCAGATCCCAATGTTTTGTTTAGAAGAAGGTGGTAAGTTGCACTGCTTAAGATGCATGGGAAGCTTATTCCAGATGTTTGGGAAGCACTGATTTATAAACCTGTCCCCTCACCATATTTTATTTATCTGTTGATAAACATTTATATCCCTGGTTCTAGTGTTGGTAGAACCATTGAACTTACAGAGACACAAGAGGTCCAGGAGAACTGGGTCTCTCAAATGGCATGGTAACCAAGACAAACATTGCTCTTCATGACTCTATAAGATACTGCATAAAGGGATAAAGCTTCCTGCCTCTCTTGACAGCTCAGGAACTTTAGGCCTGTGATTGTTTTGGTTAAGAACATTTGGGACCTTTCTAATTGTTTAATATGTTTAGTGAGATACATTCTGAAGAGAGCATTGTACACAAGAACTGATTAGATCAATGCTGAGTATAAGGGAGTGGTTACCTCTTTAGACTTTTAGGATAGTCCTTCACCAATTATCTGTGATAAATAAAAGGATTTCCTAACAACCATTTTCACATGATGGCCAAAAGATGAGGATCTCTTGATATCATAGTTTATGAAGTCATTTATAATACATCCCTTGGCTTTGCAGATGAAGCTGGTAAGATCAATCAGTCTGTAATTACCTGGGTTTATTGTAAGGTGACTCTTATGGAGGGGTATTGTCACTAAAGTGTGCTAATTATCAGAGGTACTAAAACTTAGGTCAAACAGTTTAAGGAATGGGTCTGCAAAGGCATGTTTAATACTATTAATTAAGCAACTGGGTCTGATGGAGGCAGTATTTTTGTTCTTGCTTAGCACCAACAGTAAATAATCTTCAGAGATAGATTGGGGAGTAAGGAATTCAACTATCCCAGAGCTTTGGATAGATGTCCCAAGGTTGAAGTTGACACTAAATTTGTTTGCAAGGATTAGGGCAGTGTCTATTGGTTGAGAATAGGATGTATCATTATGAATATGTTCAGAGCAATGTATGGTATTGTTTTTTATAGGAATCATAGCAAGTTCAAGGCTACTGAGTCTTGTGACCATTAT
>NC_056734.1:509668883-509702896 GCF_019279795.1 Protopterus annectens | reverse complement strand
ATCTTCAGGAGAAGCCATGGGCTCTGGACATAGTCCCAGTCCTCCTGACTCGTGTCAGGTGCGCTTCATCCTTCTCTCCAGACCCTCAGTTTGACAACTTGGCTGCTCCACTTCCAAACATAGTCGGGCTTCAAAATTTTACTCCAGCAGTTTGACATTTTGGTTTCCTCATAAGGCTTCCACCAGAAAATTGTATTCAGCAAATGGAAGAGATTTTCCTACTGGGCAAGAGTGAGAGACCTAGATCCCTTCTATGCCTCTATTAGTTCAATTTTAGAATTCCTGGCAGAACTTTTTCAGCAAGGCTCTGCTGCAACTACAATTAAAGTCCTATTAGCTGCAATTTCCAATTATCACATCGGTGAATACACTCCTAATCTCATGTCACACAGGCTGTGTAAAGCTTTTTAAAAAGGAACGCGTTTGCTGAGACCTCCCATTAAAGAACCTCTCACCTTGGGACCTGAATTTCTTACCTAACTTCACCCCCTTTTGAGCCTGCTTCTTCATGCGATCCAAAGTTTCTCACCTGGAAGACCATCTTGTTAGTGGCAATTACATCTGCACGAAGCATCTCAGAGTTGCATGCTCTATCAATTAAGCCACCATACCTAATCTTTCATAAGGATAGAGCATCCTTGAGGACTAACCCATCTTTCTCGCCGAAAGTCTGCTCTCAAACCAATCTGGACCAGTCTATTGAACTTCCAGTTTTCTTTCCTAATCATACCAACAAGGCAGAATACAAACTACATCAGTTGGATGTACATAGGCAACTGAGATTTTATTTACTTAGAACCAAAGATTTCAGGAAAACAGCCAAGCTTTTTATTTCCTTCTCTCAAGCAGAGCGAGGCAAGCCAGTCTCAAAAGTTACACTTCCAAATTGGCTTACCAATTTATATACATTTTAAACAATAGAACTTTGCCTTTCAAAATCAAAGGCCATTCAACTAGAGCTCTAGCAACATCCTCTGCTTGCTGTGCTAGATCATCAGTGGACAGCATTTCTGCAGCTGCTTACATAGGCTAGGCCTCATACTTTTATTACTCATTACAAGGTAGATTTGGCCTCCAGGGACAGAGCTTCTTTTGGGTCCACAGTGCTCAAAAGTGTACTCCCGTGAGCCACCCAGGAAGATGGTGCTAGGGGGGACGCTGTTTCATCCAGTAAGAAAGAAGGTGAGAGTGACAACGTAAAGAAGTGAATGTGTTTACCATAACATTACGTGTTTGTTGTCCTCTCTCACCCTTATTTCTTACATTCCTCCCTCCTTCCCCCAGCCAAGGCTCGTAGAGGACAGAGATGAGTTTTTTCTTTTCTCCTACTGAGAGATTTCCTCTGAAATTGGGTGGGGGTGTGTGTGTGTGTGTGTGTGTGTGTGTGTGTGTTTATGTAAATAGGAATATACATTCAGTTTATGGCTAGCAGCAAACAGGATCTGGGAGTTACTCCAATGCATTATGGGATATGTATTGAGCCATGAGCCAAGTCAGAAACTTCAAGCTAGTGTATTGGCTGAGTCAGAGCAGAGTATCTGCTCTGAACCCATCCAGGAAAGAAAGAAGGGTGAGAGAGGACAACAAATATGGAACGTTATAAGTACATAACTTCTTTTTTTCCTGCAGTTTATTGTGCATCAGTAAGTAGTTATGAAAAATATCACTTTCTGTGCAGCCTTGCCCATTTGCCTTCATCTGTATTACTCAGTGCCCCTGGAATCTATTTTAGGTCATCTCATTGCTTATAAAGTTTTGATGTGTTCCCTGCTGCGTGTTTCACAAAATAAGGATCCGTTTCATTTACATTATTCCTGCACTGTCCACTGTTACCCGCTTTTGTCTGTTCTGTCCACTTATTGCTTTTTTCCTTTTCTCGCTGGTCACTTTTATTCCTTCTGTAGTCTTGTCCTCAACATCTTTGGCTGTAATCCATCATAAATGCTTCTCTCCAGGTTTTTCAGTTGCTTGTTTGTCAGGCAGTGCTGTACTCAAACCATCCAGTGCACAATCCTTCAGTCTCAATAAAGCTATTCTTGCCATCTCTGCTTCATTGTTTTTGTGCCTGGACTTCCCTGGCATGTGACCCCTCTAATTTCTGATAGTCTACTCTGCGAGGGTTAGTGTTTGACTTTGCATGTCCTACCAGCATGCATCTGTGTTCTCCACCAATGTTCATTGTGCATACAGCTGCAGTAATCACAGATGGGTTATCTGCCGTCATGCGGTCCCTCGGTCGGCCGAATTCCAAAGTCTAGGTCCGGCGTCGGTTGTTGTCGCTTTCTTTCCTGACGTCAGAGAGGCAGGGGTATAGAAGACACAGCCGACACCATTTTCTTCAGTCTTTTTTGCCGCGCAGTGCCCGAAGCAGAAGCAGTTCGCAAGTGCCGGTCGGCCAGCTCCTGAATTTACGAAAAATTGGAAACCGAAGTCTTCATTAAAGCTAAGTACCCCGTTGGGGAAACTTTTTTTTCTTGCCTCTGACCAATGTCAGAAAGTTAACAATTGTATTTCTTGTGGGAAGCAAATACCGCATAAGGATTTCCATTCCCTCTGCATACCTTGTTTAGGCCCAGACCACGACGTCTCGGGCTGTCGCTTTTGCGCTACTTTCAATAAACTCACTATTAAGCGTTTGGCGGAGTTCGCCCAACACTTTTTTGGTAAAGCCTTTGATTATAAAATGTTGTCTGAGACTCCAACTACCGTTTTGTCCAAAAAACGCAAGGACAGACACTACGCCAAAACCTGCTACATGTGGTCCGGTTCTCAGCGAGACGCCTATGCAGTCCCTGACTACCGACGACACTTCTTTGGCAGTGTCTTCTGTAACAGAGACCGCAGGTACCTCGGCCCATACCCAGACTACAACCACCGAAGCCACTGTGAGCGTTGAGTCTCCTAATGCGGACAGGTCCACTTCCACCCATGGTGTCTTTAGACCCTCATCTTCCTTTTCCATTAAGGCCTTTACTAAGTCCAAATCAGCCAGGCATCCCAAGAGGCCTGTTGCACAGGGCCCATCTCCAGGCCCCATGCCTAAAAAGCAGATGCTTAAAATGCCTGAGGATTTAATTACTCTTATCAGGGGTTCCCAACCCCCTCCAGACAAGAGAGCCAGAGTGGAGGAAGATTCTCCCTCTTCTGATCAGGGCTCTATTTTTTCAGAACATTCTGATGTAGAGGAACACTCTTACTCACCTTTTGAAGATTCTGATGCAGAGCAGTCCATTCCTTCTGTGTCTCCTCCTGAGGATTTTTCTTTTGGGGTAACCTTGCACACCTTGAGGGAACACTTCCATTGGGAAGGCAAAGACTTTTCTGATTCCAAGAAAAGACTTAGGGAATTTCTTTTGTTACCTCAACACAGACCTCTGGCGATACCTCCTGTCTTGGACATACTTGATGATGTTTATTCGGAGGCTTGCCTTAATCCGGATTCCCTGCCCCCTTCCCCAGTCAAGCCTGATGGGTATTAGAGTTCCTAACTGTCACCAATTTCTTTACAAAAGCCATAATGCTGACCCTGAAACAATCTCTCAAGGCCCCAAGGGAATGAAGGCCTCTACTGCTAAGAATCATCTACCTTCCGAAAGAGAGTCAAGATCCTTAGAAAGGTGGGGAAAAAAGGTATATACCTCTGCCACCCTAGCCATGAGGGCCTTAAATTGTCCGTTTCATATGCTTAAATATCAGCAGTTTCTGTTATCACAATTAAGAAATAAAATGTCTCAACCTGAACAACCAGATTTGAAGGAGTTGCAGGATATGATGCATAGTGCAGAACAAGTGGGTAAACACACCTTACAATGTGGCTATGATGCCCTAGAGGCCTCAAGTAGAGCTGCTGTTACAGGATCAGTCATTCGTAGACATGCATGGCTTAGGGAACAAATCTTGCCTGATCATGTGAAAGCTAAACTACTAGATGCTCCTTTACAAAAGGATGTGCTATTTGGTACTAATGCTGAGGAGATACTACGGAAAATGGAAGAAAAAGCCAAATCTATGCAAACTGTCAAGCTTTTCTACAGGTTCAACCACCACGTTTTAGCAGAAATTGGCCTTCTAAAAACTGGTCCTTTCCAGCCACGGACAAGCCCCAAAGAGGTAGATACAGACGCACAAGGGGCAGAGGACAATCACAAGGATCATATAGAGGCAGGCAATGGCAGACTCCAGCGCCAAGAGGTGGCGAAGACAGTGCACAACAGTACAGGAAACAAACCCAATGACTTTCTCCTTTCCATGCCAAACAAGTCTCAGCTGGCAGCACCCTTGGGAGGAAAGCTGGCATTTACACGAAATTGGCATATTGCCACAACAGACAGATGAATCCTGGACGTTATAAACAGAGGCTACAGATTTCATTTTCACACTCTTCCAAAAATGAGAGGCATGCCAAACCTGCCACACAATCAAAGGGCAGAGGCACAACTACAAATTTCAAAGCTCATAGACATGAAAGCTATTCAAGAGGTACCTATTCACGAACAAGGTCAAGGTTTAGGTTTTTATTGCAGGCTATTTCTGGTACCAAGGAAAGGAACCGACTGGAGACCCATTTTGGACTTATCCATCCTAAACACATTCTTACTCGTACCAAAATTCAAGATGCTCACATTACAGCAGCTTCTTCCCATGCTGGGCAAGGAGTTTTGGCTGGTAACATTGGACCTCAAGGAGGCATACCTGCATGTCCCAATCAGACAAAGCTGCAGAAGATACCTCAGATTTCTTGCAGGTTCAATCCACTATCAATTCTCTGCATTGCCCTTTGGCTTATCTACTGCGCCCAGAGTATTCACGAAATGCCTGGCATCAGTAATTGCCTACTGCAGACTTCAAGGGATACAAATTTACCCTTATTTGGACGACTGCCTGATCCAAGCGGACAGCAAGCACGTACTTCTGGAACATCTGGCTTATGCAACACGGTTACTGAATTTTCTGGGATACACAATCAACAAAGAGAAATCCAGGCTAACACCATCTCAGAAAATAACTTTCCTGGGTGCCAACTTGGACACAAACACCCAGATGGCCTATCTTACACCAGAAAAACAGGGGCAACTAACTCAGTACATCAAAATACTAGCAAATTGTACCAGGCTTTACTGCAAAGAAAATCCTGCAGGCTCTGGGCTTCATGGCATCTTGCATTCTTTTAATCCCATGTGCAAAGTTGCATATGAGGAAACTTCAATGGTACCTAAAAAACCTATGGTCTCAACACAGCCACAGTTTGGAAACAATAATACCAATAATTCCATGTTTGCAAAAGGAATTTCTATGGTGGGCCCAAGCATGTCAAACACAGGTCTCCCATTCTGCAAGCCTCAAGCAAATAACGTCATCACAACAGACGCCTCAGATTATGCCTGGGGGGCGCACATGACAGACAGGTGCATTCAGGGCAAGTGGTCCCAAAAGGAAAAGCACCTTCACATCAGTCAAAAAGAAATGCTAGCAGTGATAAATGCAATTACAGTTTCCAAGGACCTCCTGCGTCCAGGACAATTATTGATAAGAACAGACAAACACCACAGTAATGTGGTACATAAACAAACAAGGAGGAACACATTCATACCCCCTGTGCGGACTAGCCATGACACTTTGGAACTTGGCTCTGGAATGGCAAATCGAACTTCAAGCACAGTACTTGCCTGGTTTGGAAAACACGCTGGCAGGCAATCTAAGCATAAATATGACAGATCCACACGAATGGAAGTTGCATCCTCATGTGTTTACAAAGATAATCCAAGCGTGGTGGTGGCCAGACATAGATCTCTTCGCCTCCCACAGGAATCATCAATTGGAAAAGTTTTGTTCAAGGACCTTTCATCCAAAGGCCTGGAGAGTGGACGCCCTTTCATTCAGTTGGGCAGCATGGACAGTTTACTCTTTCCCACCTCTGCCTCTTCTGCCCAAGGTGCTCTTAAAAGTAAGAGCAGAAAGACCGAAGATGATACTGATTGCTCCAGACTGGCCAAGACAACACTGGTACCCACTTCTGAGGAGCCTAACACATACTCCTCCCTGGTCCCTACCTCTAATGCCTCTTCTGCTGACTCAGCACAACTACTAAACTCTTCAGTCAGCTGAAAACTCTCAATCTCGCTGCATGGAAAATTCCTTAACACCACAACAGACCCTACTCCCCAAAGAGGTGCAGGATGTCATTTTGGAGGCCAGAAAGCCATCTACTAGAAAGGCTTACTCCGCAAAATGGAAACTGTTTTGCTCTTGGAATGAGAAAAAAGGCCAGGACCCTAGAAAACTGAATTTGCCTCGGGTGTTACAGTATCTAACTGAGCTGTTGAACAGTGGACTTTCTTTTTCCTCCATAAAAATCCATGCCTCAGCCATTTCTGCAGAATTCAACACTGATCCACCCTTATTCTCTCATCCACTCTTAAGACGGTTCCTCAGAGGGGCTAAGAATATAAGACCACCAAGGAAACAACCAATGCCAGCCTGGGATCTTAATTACATTCTAGAAAAATTAACTTTGCCTCCCTTTGAACCAGCTGCCTCAACAGATTTGCAATACTTGTCCTGGAAAACAGCTTTCCTTCTGGCCATTACCTCAGCTCGCAGGGTTTCGGAACTACAAGCCCTCATGGCTGTGCAGCCCTTTCTTATCTTCCATCAGGACAGGGTTTCCCTTCGA
The DNA here is from genome assembly GCF_019279795.1 of Protopterus annectens. Classification (NCBI taxonomy): domain Eukaryota; kingdom Metazoa; phylum Chordata; order Ceratodontiformes; family Protopteridae; genus Protopterus; species Protopterus annectens. Next base: position 509,696,223 of record NC_056734.1, on the reverse strand, counting down.
ACCAACCCATCATTTATACCTAAAGTGGTATCCAGGGTAGCTTTAAATCAAGCCATACACTTGCCTACCTTTTACCCCAATCCTCAAAACAAAGGGGAAAGGCTGCTACACTCCTTAGACATCCATAGACAGCTACGTTATTATTTGGACAGAACAAAGTCCTTCAGGAAATCAGATCAACTTTTTGTGTCCTATGCTGTAGGAGCTCAGGGGAAGCCAGTTACCAAACAGACAATTTCAAAATGGATAGGCCACTGCATACGGTTTTGTTACTCCTGTCATGGAAAACCTGTCCCTACAGGCATCAGATCCCACTCCACCAGGGCCACAGCTACCTCTACAGCCTTCCTCAGAGGAGTTCCTACCAAAGATATTTTGGAGGCAGCCACTTGGAGTTCTGTGCATACCTTCACAAAACACCATCACCTGCCTTTATATTCCAAGACTAGAGCAGGCTTTGCCACTGCTGTGTTGCAGGGCATTCTCGCTCATCCCAGTTCCACCTAGTGCCTACCACCCTGTGCGTAGCTTTGGGATTCTACCCATCTGTGATTACTGCAGCTGTATGCACGATGAACATAGTACAGTTTTGTACCTACCATAAATGTAGATGTTAGAGTGCTAATACAGCTGCAGAACAGTTTTCCCTCCCTCCTTCCCCTCTTGGTAAAGGCCTAGGGCTTAACCCCTCTAAATACAACCTGATTGGGTTATCCTTCTATGGTATATTTGCTTGCAACTACTGATTTTTGATTAAATTGCATTGCATGTATATAAATATAATTTATGTATTGCCTTCCTTCTGGGGGCACCTGACATCTGGGGCAAGAAAGACTGAAGAAAATGGCGTCGGCTGTGTCTTGTATACCCCTGCCTCTCTGACGTCAGGAAAGAAAGCAACAACCGATGCCGGACCTAGACTTTGGAATTCGGCCGACCGAGGGACCGCCTGACGGCAGAGAACCCATCTGCGATTACTGCAGCTGTATTAGCACTCTAACATCTACATTTATGGTAGATACAAAACTGTACTTTTAAGGTTGCTGTCCTAGTCTGTCTGGCAGACGATTCAATTTTTTTTTACTGCTTGGGTTGTTTGGCTATCTTAGGTACCTTTAATTTAAACTTTTCAATGTCCTCAATTTTGTGTAGCCTGAGTCATTCCACTTTCTGTTGTACTTCCAGAATTGCAGGATATTTTAACCATGCAGCTGTTTCATCCTTAGTTCATTTAATACCGCCAGCATAGTTTTCCTTCTCGAAGTATTTCCGAGAAAGTCTTTTTATCTTTCGAGTAATGCTTGACCAACTTTATAAAAAGCTCTGCAAATGGGATAACTGTTGGCTTGCCTTAAGCCTTTTTTCATAGAAAAAGAATGGAAACCTGCCAAACCATGTCTGGGTCTACTTGCTGCCATTTTCTGTGCCTCATCTCGGTTAGTGTTTCTTGATGTACTTGTATCAGAGATATATATGTGATAGCAACATTACAAGTTGTTCCACTTCATGGTTTCTTGTATTCTAATTATAGAGATATAATTTTTTAAGATCATACATCTTTTCAGCGTCTTTCTCTCTCAGTTCCTGTTCTGTGAATTTACTCCTGCAGCTCAACTTTGGTTGCTGTTTTATCTTCAGATCTTCCAATTTCTGTTGTAGCCTTTCCTCTTCTGTTAGTTCATTTGTTTTCAGGCATACCTCTCAACTGTCCCTGATTTTGACTCCAGTTTTAGCTCTCTCCTAATCCCTCTTGCAACTGGCGATTTTTGGAGAAAAGGTGCTGAATTGCACTTATGAGGGAGACTTTTAATTGTGGATTTGTCCTGACTGGTTGAGAAGGTTTTTCAAGGAACTTGCATCTTTGCCTACTGTAAGTTCTTCAAAATCCAGAGTTGCTTCTCCTTATTTGCAGCTTTAAAGGTAGCCTTATGTTCTTTCCTTTTGTTCCTGTTGACTCAACCTTCTTTGAGTAGTTTTCAACTTTTTTTCCCTAACCATCTTGGCTTTGCTATCTAGCACCCTGTTGAAGGGAAGCTGTTAACATTAGTAAAGCATCGATGATCCAGAGGTACACAGTGCAAGAACCCACTACTATTTATCAGTCTTGATGCAGAGAAAGCATTCAGTACAGTAAGCTGGGGGGGGTTGAATAGGGCATTGGAAGCATTTTGCATTACATGATGCAATAATTAGGTTAAGATAATATCAAAACGTCGAAAGCGAGAATTAAGGTGGGAATATTCCTCTTTGTTTTGATTTTGAGTGGTGGAACCAGGCAAAGATGCCCTATTTCTGCACAGTTTGGTTTGTATTAGAACCACTGGCAAATAAGATACACAAATTCAAGGATGTAACTGATACTGTATTCAAGAAATCTTAACTTTATTTGTAGATTACACTAGTTTGTACTTGATAAATCCAGAAAAGAACATTTCAGTGTTGTGGAGTATTTGAGACAACCTTATATTTTGGGTATAAAATATTTATTTTGGGTATAAAAACAAAGGCTCTAGTGGTGTGCCTACACATGAATTGATTCAGCAATACCCATGTTTAGGAGGACAGGAGATGAAATGTTTAGGTGTAGGAATTTAAAAAAGGATTCTGCTCTGGGAAGAAGTTATTCCAGAGATGATTGTGAAACTGGATGCTCTTGACTGTGGTATGGATAGTGCAATGAGTAGTGAAAATGTTTCCTTTAATCTTGTAAAGGTCAGGCATATTTTTATCATAGAGAAGCTGTAGATGAGCTGAATGAATTTGTTTGGGAGAACACATGAGTTAAGTGGGTTAAGTTGATTCTTTAAGAACAAAGTGGTTTGAATTTAACTGACTTGAAGGCTACTTGAGCGCTACATGGTTACAGTTCATATACATAAACAGGTTATAAATCAGAAAGGAAAAGGTAGATGATGGAAATAAGGGGGATGTAAATGAAGGAGACTAGGATTTTTGATGCAGTTCCTTAAGGAAAGTAACTATGCATAATTTATTTCTCATTCAGAAATTTTCTTAAAGCAGAGCAAGACTAGGTCAATATTATACATATAATTAATTCCTGGCCAAGACAGCCATGGTATGCCCCTCTAATGATTCTTGTGCATTCATCTTGGCATTGCATTTTCACAATTATTGTTGGCATGGTGGCAGGCAGATTTTGCATCTTTGTCTCCAAGCTTTGGCTCAATCAGCTTGGAGAACAGAATAGAAATTTTAAACGCTAACCATTCTAATTCCTCAAGTGCTACATATTTTAAAGCTGGAAAAGAAACCTAATAGAATAACATTATGCATTCAGAAATGTTAAAACTTCACAGAATGATTGTAGGGTTAAGATCCTTTTGTCCAGTGCCCTATTCAAGATGATTAGATTACTTATGTTGTGTTTGATTTTGTTGGCTGTTCTGTTTATAAAGACACCATATTTGCTGGATTACCAGTTCTGCAGACTGCAGCATATCCAGCTGTGAAATGTAAGTATACCTCCCTACACCGAAAGGCACTTTACACACATGGAACTTTAAGGTGGAAAAAACAGACTTTACCTCCTTTTAAACCTGCAGATGTGGCAGAATAAAACATCTATACTGAAAGGCACATCATCTTGTGGCTTTTACATCTGGCAGGAGAATGAGCCAGATCATTGTGTAAAGCCATCTTATTCGGCTTTCCCAAGGTAAGAGTATCGTAAAGATTTACCCTGTTTCTGTGCATAAAGTGGCATTGGTAGCAGACCTCATCAAGGTTAACTGGTAGTCATGTACAAGCTGTTGTAATGACCGGGATCATTTTGTATTTGTTGGAGGTACATATACAGTGTAAATGTATTACAATAGACCAAAGAAATGAGACACTTGTCAGGCTCTTTTTGTTTAAGAAAAGGAAAAGATTTAAAAAAAAAAAAAAAAAAAAAGGCCTACTACTTGGTAAAGGAACTTCTCCAAATGGCTGGCGCTCTGCATTGATTTATATTATGGTAAATAGAGTAAAATCTTGCAAGGAAAATACTGGAGTCAGTTATGCCATGGCACCAGCAGCACCGGCATCAAAATATTTTAGGAATGTTCTGCAAAGAATATCATTAAGGCTGTAACGTGTTCAAGAGTGCATACCTTCCTCAAACACTGCAAGTTATAGCAGTCAAGCAAGACTTTTTCATGTGGTTGTGCTACAAGGAATTGTGCAATTGTCCTACACCCTTGAGTGCTCTAGTGCTGCTTGAGATCTGCTTGCATGCCATGTTTTCTGTTATACATACTGAAAAAACCTTCCATATGTTTTAAGTTGCAGCGATCACTGTGCAGTTTTACTGTTAACAGTAAAACTGTCCATTTTTTTGTAAAATGACTTTTATTACACTAATTTTTTAAAAGTTAGTTATGACAGAGCTTTTTAACCTCCTAAGAGAGATAATAGAGAAGAGTGTCCCTGCATCTTTGAGTTCTGTGGAAGGCAGGCATGAGACCAAGTTGAGTTTTGTAGGGTCTAATGGATTGGTGAGAGAAACTGACCTGAGTAAAGAAAGTTAGGTGGAATAGTTTTTCCTTTTATGGCTTTTGGAGTGAAAATGACTACCCCCCCCCCCCAAACCTGATTTTTATGAAACTGTAGGTGAAACTTTTTTCCTCCAAGTTAGCAACCTGCCAAATGAACCATTTTAAGGACAGTTTAACAAGGAAGTACAACACCCTGCTTTTAGTTGAAAGCTACTAGGTAAAGGAAAATAAATGCATATTCCTCTCGCTTAAAGCCTTTGCCATTTAGTATCATTGTAGCAAATGTGGAATTTATAAAAGTTTGTGATACCATGTTAAATATGGACTTAACGCACTTGCACATCAAAATTGAATTTGTACATGTCAAGATGGTCTTAATATCCACTTGATTACTGAAAATTAGAGTTGTTACTTTCCATACTTCTTGCCTTTGTAAACCAGCACAGAATTGTCAACAGCATAACTTAAAACCATGGCTGCATGTAATTCCGTATTTTGTGTATGCATTTGCTTGTATTTTTTTGTATGGGTGAATGTAGTCTTACATCTGTTTGGATATTTATATGTATGCACTTATGCATGTTTTTGTTTTTACTGTGGTTTTTTGGTCATGGCTGAAAAGGTCCTAGGACCAGTCCACCGACATAGTGAACAGATAAGTAAATAAACTGTTTATACAAAACTACTTACTTCATTAGTCCTGCAGGCATTGTTTTAGCTTGTTATACCAATAAAGTGCTTCACTGAATATTGAAAACTGTTTTGTGTACACGTAACCATAGTTTTTCTAAAATACATTTATACTGTAGCTAATATAGAAAACTTTCATGTGCTTCCACTACAGAGACATCAGATACAATACTGCTTAGGAGTCTACTCTGGTATAGTTCATTGTTAATGACAGTCAGCAGAGGTGATTAGTCAGTTGTGCAAGTATCTTACAGGGGATGTTTTTTTAACAGTAGAACTCCCTCTTGCTACTGTAGCTCTGGATTTGTTACTTCATTTGCTTATGGTGGGAAGCTATTTTTTGTTTACTGTTAGACTTAATGGCAAGACTTGTTTAGAATACTTTAAAGAATCATTAAATCAACCAAAACTCTTGATGAGATGGCCATCCAGCAGTCTTATTTAGTTGTTTCCCCTGTTTACCAAAGGTCCTGTCTTTTTACTAAAAAGGGAAAAACTTTTCTGAACTAAATTTGTGTCCTCAGATGTTGGTGTGTAGCCATTAGCTGCTATATTATATTTATAAACCTTTATAGTTGCCTTTTTTATAATTAAGATTACACAGTAGAATGTAAGTCCTTTCTCCTAAGGTTTTCATTTTGAAGCATTTTTGCATCTTTTAAAGTAAGGTTCGTTTTATTCTAGCTTTTGTTCAGTCAGTTTGTATGCTGAAGGTTTTTAAATTATGTAACATACTGTTGCCATAGTTCTGTATAATATATTGAAATGTGTATAATGTTTAAGGGCACATTTTTACATTTAACTTGTTTTATAAAGTTTATTACTTAGTAAAGGAATGTTGGGGTACCCACATTTGTACATATTCACATTACTTAAGAATGCATATATTTATTCTGCAAGGTTATGCAGGCTGTCAACCCCAGGTGAAACAAAATTTGCCTCCCTGAAGTGAGAAGAATTTGAAGCAGGTTAGGATATATGTACTTGTGGGTCTATATCAGAAGATCGAAGTTTAAAAACTTTGAATATGATATGGTCGACACCATATGATCGAAGTCTTGAAACTTCAAATCTGTTAACGGAGATCTCCGTTCAGCGAGGAAAGGGAAGATTTCCCTTTCTGCACTGTAGTGCGATCTCTGAGTTGGTATATTTAAGTAGCAGGTGTTGGGTGCAGTGGCCTTTCCCCCCTGCTTAGAGCATTTAAGTGGTTTGTTTTTGTAGGTTGCCGTGTTTTATTACATTTTCGACGTTTCAAGATTTTGATTATATGGTGTCGACCACATCAGATTCGAAGTTTTGAAACTTCAATCGTAGTATAGACCCTGTACATTTACAGATGTAAAAATATGCTACAACATTTCTTAGCTGTTCATTTATAAATTATTATGACTAAAATTGAACTTTGTAAAATTAATTGTATGCTAGGGAAAATTTTTATACTGCAAGCTGGCTTCAAAACAAAAACATTTATTTTTAATGTGGGAAAAAAGTTAGATTTAAAACGTTTTCCTTGGTAAAATATATTTTACTTTTGGATGCAGAGGTAAGTGTTTTTGAAGTGCTTTTTATTGTATTTGGTGGAAAATAACTTTACTAGCCTGTTTTACAGACCTACTGCTGCCAGGCTTTCAGGGGAATCTGGCATATTTTTCTGCTTTACCATAGAATAGCCTACTGGTTCATTGGTTCTTTCTACTAGCTACAAAAGAAGAAAATTAATTGGCCTTTGCCACCACCTCAGACTGCCAGAGTGTCTCGGCCACCGATGGCTGTCTACTCTGGCCATTTCTGGTTCCTCAAGACTATTTTTTCCTTGGCATCTTCTGCTGTAGTCCTTGCAGTCGCCATGGACTTGGGGATTGGAAATGTTTTGTGTCTGTCGCAGTGTCATTGATGGACAAGGGGGAACCACCATAGTCATTTCTGGTGGAAGGAACAGGGAATGCATCTCTGCCTAGCCAGACTGGAATGTCTGTCTTTGGGTAGGTTTTGCATGGCAAATGTGGATCTGCTTTTTCAGCAAATACTGTCAAAAAGAAGCAAAAAACTGCCACGTCTTCTCCTGTATTGCTTACTTTGTTCAGGAGTGATGTATTGGGTTTAGCTCGGCCTTTTGACCTTTGCAGTTCTTTTGTGTTTAGCAAGAGATGTGATTTTACATGTTTTGAAGAGGTTCAAGATTTTGAACCAGAAAATGATTGTGAAAGGATGATTTCTGCTTTTTCTCATCGGGTTTCTGATTCAGATTCTGAGGAAAGTGTGGCTTCTTACAGTGCGTTAGAATTTTGTCTTTTCTCGAACTATTTCCAGAAGGAATCAGTTTGTCGGAACGTAATTACATTCCACTGTCACTGAGTATTATGATATACTGCAACTGTATTTTTGTGAAACTACACCAATTCCTTCTGCTCTTGCGTTGGAAGATGTATAGATTATAGCCTTTAACTTGTCTGACAGCTAGCCTGCCCCATGAAAGCACATCATGTAATGTTCTTCAGTCTTGTTTTTTTTTGTATACTAATCCCAGATCAGACCCAGCCAATATTTCTTTGGTGAACCCAGCTGTGCTAAACATCTGATTAATACCAATTATTTCATATGACAAGGATGCAAAAGCTTTTTATAGATTTGTGGTAAAAAGAGGATTCTTCTACAGCATTTAGTATCCAGCTCATATGTTAGTTTATACTTCCTCTTATGGGAACATGAGGCATGTTCTGCTCCCTCTTCTGAGAGGGGAAAAATCCTTTGTGTAACTTGACGTCTTCTTTCTCTTAAGTGGTTATCCACTGTCTGATATGTGCTTATGATTCTGTTCCAGCCACTTCCAAGACTGCTGCCACTGGAACTGTTAGGAGGAGACTTGCTTGGCTGTGTAATCCAAACAAGGTTTCTTGAGGATTTTAAAGCTATAATTTAGAATTTTCCCTTGGAGTGAGAAAACCCGACTCTTTACTGTCTAAGTGACCACTTACACCGATGGCAGATCTTTTGGAATTTTGTTCCCAGTTGTAAGCCTGCTTATAGATAGAATCTTGCACAGGAGTCGGTCACACTGAGCACAAGTCGAAATTTCAAAATTGAGTCAGACTTGCATTAACAGCAATCTGGCCTTTGTTTTTGAACCGTTTGTTCCAGAGGTCCTTACATTATGATAAGAGAGGTAAACTGGTTCTGTGAATTTCTGATTTTTTTCCCCCAGCCTTCCTTCTCCAAAATAGTCGAGGTTTAATGCTACCTCTACAACCTATTTCAAAAAACAAAATAAGGACATACTACCAGCTGATGGTAAGCAAAGATATAAAAACACAATGATGAGGTTCCAGAAAGAAAGGATGGAACCCACTAGAACAAAGGACCATCTCAAGTCAGAATATGACCATCTGCAAGACTCGCCACCCCTTTCCCATCCTGGAAAAGATTTAATTTTTCCAGAAATTCTGTCTCTGTCTCTGTCTCTGTCTCTGTCTCTGTCTCTTTTCATTCTGTCCTCAACTGATGGGTTCAGATATCATCCCTTACATCCAACTTGGCCATTGCTAAAGCTTGTGGCAACCAGAAACTCAAACTTCTCCCCTACCCATAATACACCAACCCCAGTTAACTCTGCTCTCATTTGCCACTTCAAGCAAAAGACAAGGTCTTCCATCACTCTCGAGTGTACATCAGGTAAATTTCATATTTTCTTACGAACTGTTTATATAAAAAAAAAAAAAAAAAAAAAAAAAAATTATATTCTTCCCCTTACCTTCATCTGTACATTTCTTGTGGTCTCTTACAATTTTATTATCTTGTCTGTAGTACATTCTTCTGTACATCTCTGACACTTGTTACCTTTTCCCCTCCTACAACACTGTTTCTAGTTTTACCATTTTTGCTGTTTTCATCTCTCCTTTTCCCCTTTTAAGGTTTTTTTTTTTCCATCTGTCGTATTGTATTCTGTTGTAAACAATGGATAAACTGGCAAGATTTAAAAAAAAATGAAGTGTGGGCACAAGCTGCCACTGTGTGATACCACACATTATGCGTCTGTTTAGGTCTTATCCATTTGCAAGAGGATTGCTCAGTATGTCGTGGCTTTAACCCTCCTGCTTTAGTAAAGAAGAAAACTTGATTCTAAGAGGTCATCTTCCTTCATCTTTTGGAGAGGCTGTATCAGAGTTATCTTCCTCCACTAAAACAAAAATTACAAAAGGCAAAAAATCCTCTCCAAAACCCGCTTCCTCCTCCTCAACTTTGGACGTTTTGAGAAAGCGGTCTCTCAAGGATCTGGTCTCAACCCCAGACCCTAAACAGGCTAAAATCCAAGAACCTGTCAAACATTATTTGATCCGATGCCATCCAGGTCAGATCAGATGGAGTTAAAGCTCTCAGATCAGACTTTGATCCAGGAGAATCTGGCAAATTACTACCCATGACAAAGTACTCTGTCTCTGGTTCCTGACAGGGTACTGTCCCCGTTCTTGGAAAGACTGAGGTTGCCTACCATTTACTCCACTCGCTGTTCCAGAAGCCTCACAGAAGATGTGGAGAGACTGGTGAAGATTCTCTTGGCATAGAGCCACACTGGTGTTCCTTCAGCTCCTACCCTTCTGGGTCAGGAGATCCATATATCTGGTACCCCCCACCCCCATTATAGATTCCTCCTCTGACTCCTGTACCTTCAGAGTTTTTGGATCAGTCATCCAGATCTGTTTGGCTCTCATCTGAGCATAAATTTATCCTTGGATCGGAGATCTTCCCTGAGGGCGCAGATTCCATCTGATCCGGAGAGCTCCTGGAGCTATAGTCTACCTATTGGATCTAAGGTCTTTCATTTAACTGCAAAGTTTTTGGAGCCATCTCTACACCTTTGAGACTTGGCACCAGATAGCTTGGCTGCAGCTTCCACCTCCGAGGTTGTGCCCATTAAGCAGGTGAGGCCTATGATTCACAAAGTTTTCTCTGATTTGGCAGTCTCTGTCTTTGCCACTCTGCCTTTTGAGGCTGCAGAGAGTATTTTCTGCCTTGACGGTTCAGATGGTTCCTTTCCCCTGATCCTAGGACCCCTGCCATGATGTCTCGACATTCAGAAGCTTCACCATCTCCTTCCACAAGGACAGCCAGTACCAAATGCCCCAGGCTACCACTCAGGGAATTGTAATCTCTTCTGATAACTTCCCCAAAGCACCCCACTGCGAGGTCTCTAAAGAGGACGTTGAGAGGAAACAAGACTTCCTAGAGGAGTCCAATGCGGGTGTTGAGAGGAAACAAGACTTCCTAGAGGAGTCCATCAATGCGGGTGAAGTGTCCCCATGATCACCACCTGAAGGAGTCCCTTTTGGAGACCTCCTAGAAATCCTTAAGCAGAGTGCTGGTTGGACATTTAGCAACCCTATGTCTGAGGAATCTGTTCTCCTGGAGGCTTTTGGTAGGGGAACCCTGTGCCTTCTGAGTGACTTCATCCTCTGACCTCATTGACTTGATCTCTTGGCATATGTGGAGGACCCTGACACCATAGAATCCATTCCTCGCAGATCAGATAGGATAATGGCACCACCAGTGGATAGACGGTTGTGGGGGAAGGGAGTTCCTGGTGATGCCATAATCATTGCAGCAGCAACCAAGAAGGAACTAGCTGAGGAAAGTTCCATTGTCCATCCCCCACCATGGAGTTGTAGGCAATGGACAGATTTGTCTATGCTTCAGTGACCTTTGCTTTGAGGTTTCTGAATTATTTGGCACACTTCAGAGGGATTTGATCAAAAAGTTATCAAATGTCCTTCAGGTGCTGTTTCTGATGTTCAGGCATCTGTTACTTTTCATCTGACAACCTTTGTTCATATCCAATTCATCCATGAGGTTGATTTTATGTAGTGGAAGGAACCTCAAGGTTAGCGGGTTGAGGTGTTAACATAAGGAGAGACACCAAGATGTACCTTTGAGTTTATGGAGCCTTTCAAATTTTCCTGTCAATGCTCCCTTTGTAACATCTTTGATTTGGCCCCAAGGTTGAGATGCACTGTCCAGGTGTGAAAAGGATGGAAAAGCCCAGTCTGCTGTGGGCATGCATTTTTTGACTCCTCAAAGAATCTCTTCCAGGAATCAGTGAGGTGGTCAAAATGTGAAGTCTCTGGGTCCTTTTCAAGACATGTGGAGGAGGTTCTCCAGAGGCAAAGGAAGGAAGTCGAATGGACGAAGATTCCCCCTGTGCCAGAGAAACTTCTCTGACAAAACCCTACCAGCACTCCTGAAAGGAGGCCCGGTGGTCTACCTATTTATCCCTGCACCAGAGAGCCTGGCTGTATATAACAAAAAGATACTTTGGTACATATCCCCTTTTCCCTTTCTCCCTGATCCCAAGGAAAATTCCTGATGTTCCGTCCAGTCAGAAGGAACAAGCACCAATTCAGATACAAAAGCTGCTAGAAAGGGTCATCCAAGAGGTCCCAACATACCAGATAGAATCCAAAACTTGCTCAAGGGTCCTTTTAGCATCCAGGAAAACAGGGGACTGGAGATGAATCCTGGATCTCTCAAAGCTACGCAAAACATTTCGAAGAAACTGCTTTCAGATGGTCAGTTCAGTCCATTCTGCCATTTCTGGACAAGGACGACTGGATGGTGCTGTATAGACCTTCTGGATGCTTACTATCGTGTAAAGATGAACAGATGGTCCAGAATGTACTTGCCATTCTGGCCGGGAGCCAGTCATCAATTCAGATGTTTACCAAGTGCATGGCAGTAGTAGCAGTTCATCTCATATTGCAAAGATTCAGTGTTTCCATATCTAGCCAACTGGCTCAGTACCACTCCAACCAGACATAAACCCATATGTGCAAGAGACCAGGTTCTTCAGACTTGCTGTCGTCTGGGGATTGCCATAAATTACGACAAATTTCATCTGGAACGGACTCTGTTTAGAGTTTCTAGGGGCTATTCTTAATACAAAGGTAACCATTGCTTCCCTTCCACTGAGTTCAGACGATAAGATTTCAAGACAAAAAGATGATATGCAGCACCTCAATTTCAGCCCGACTGGTCCTTCAGGCTCTGGGATTGATGGCGGCAGCAATAACCTTAGTACCACTCGCCAGAGTTTACATGAGAATTGTGCAATGGATGTTAGCTATTCAATGATCAGTTCTTTATTAACCAATGATCTGAAGTAGTTGACTTAATTTGGTGTTCAACCTGTGGGTTATGGATCCATATTGAGTGAATCTGTTGCTGTGAGCTGATTTAAGCGCATGTCCGATACCCCAAAACCAGGGTTTAGGTAGTGCACATTGTGTGCCCATAAGCTCTCGCCAGCCGATGGCCACACACTGCGTGGTATGCCATGCATGTACTTTACCCCCTGTCCTATCTGTGCTGGGTTTAATCTGTGGGCCCTTAAGGACAGGAGGGATAAGATTATTCTAAAGGGCTTACTTTCCTCCTCTGGGACAGTAGCCCCAGCACCCCCAGCTTCCATCTCTGCATCATCTTCTTCCCAGTCCTCTAGGACTCAGACTCCCACCAAGAGGTCCTGAGAAGGAGAGAAGCAGTGTAAAAGACAGGCTGAAGAAGCGGTCACCTGACCGCTTGGCTCTGGTGGGGCCTTTGCCAAAATCCAAGCCAGCGACCAGGCCAGGTTCTCCCTGGCTCCACTCTCCTAGGTTTTCCCCTGAGCCGGAGGAGTCTCGGATCCAGTCTCCTGTTTGTGCCTCCCCTCATTGGCTTTCCAGACTGGTGTCTGTGGCCGCCTCCTCCCATTCAACCTGGAGCCTTAACGAAACTGAGATAAGATGATGCAGATGTTCATCCGCACCCAAATCCAGATGGGGGAGACTTGCCTGCCCCCCCCCCTCCAGAGTAGGGAGCTCACAGTCCTTTACTCCAATCACTCCTTCTCTGATCCGACCTTCATTTTTGGAGCCTTTGGATCTGAGGACACTCTGGGTCGGGGGGTCAGCACTGATGGTACCTTGATGACGGGCATTGCCTTGAGTGTGTCTGATCTGACCGTGTTGGAGCCGTAGTTTTGACATCTGATCAGAGGGGTTGCTGTTGGCTCAGTGTGTGTTGGAGCGCAGTCTTCCACTTGGCATCTCTGCTCCTGGAGTCCCACCTCTGACTCCCTTGTTGAGTCAGAGGGGGCTGGCTCCTACTGGTACTTCCCAGGATGTCTGTTCTCCTTCGGCCTTTAACGTGGTGGAGAGGGTTCTCTCGACTTTGAGGCCCTTGACCATCTCATCCTTGGACTCCGCCCCGACTCCCTCTTGTTTGGGTACGGCCCTGACCATCCTGCCATCTCATGGACAGCCTGTGCCCAGTTTACTTCAAGAAGCTCCCCTGAGGGAGCAGCAGACTGTGAGTCCTCCCCAGTGTGTCCCACTGAGAAGGTTCGTCACAAACTCGCATGTAAAAGGAGGCACTTGGAATCCCTGCCAGAGTCCCTCACCAAAGGCACTGATTTGGAGGAAGGGGAGGGTCCCCCCCGATCACCCCCCTGAGGATGTCTCCTTTGGAGACTTCATGGAGCCTTTTGCCAGGGGAGTGGGAGGGTGGTGGCCTGCCCAAAAGCTGACCTCTGACGAGTCTGTTCCTTGAGGCATTTGGCATGTGCCCATCTACTTCCTGGGTGTCCCCCTCCCACAGATCCACTTGTGGACCTTATAACATCTCTGGCATGGAAGGAACCTGACAAGGGCCTTAGCCCCCCTTCAGACAGGACTTGTTGGAATAAGGGGTCCCTGGTGGATGCTGGTGGTGGCAGCCGCCACGTAGAAAGAGGTTGCCCAGGGGAGCTCTACGGTCCATCCTCCTGAGAGTGTTAAGGACGATGGACCATTTAGGAAAGTGGGTGTATGTTTCAGTGACCTCCATCAGAGCGATGAACCATATGACAAATGTTATTTGACTGCACCGAGACTTGGTCAAGGAGATTGAGTCATCCCCGGAGTCAATATCAGCGGAGGGCAAGATGATGATCTCTGCTCGGGTGGCTACTCTTAAGGCAGTAGCTATTACTTCATGCATCTTCTCTCCCATGCCACAGAGGGAGCCACTGGGGCAGCTGATTCGGCCATTGTTATAAGGCACCACACTTGGCCCCGGTTTTGTTAGTTCTCTGAACCCTTTAAGGAGTCATTTGCAAATGCCCCATATGAAGGTTCTCCCTGTTTGGGAAGTCAGTTAGAGACACCTTGGTCTGGAGTGAAATGGATGGGAAGACGCTGTTTGCCATTGGGGATCTGCTTCTCCCCTCAAAGAATCCTTTTCTAGGAATCGGCGAGGGACTAAGATATGGTTCCAGAAGTATCTGGCATTTTCCTGGAACACTCAGGACTCATCTTCCCCCAGAGGCAGAGGGGGTTTTGGTAAACACTGTCCTAGAGGCAGAAGGGGTCAAACTTTGGGTCTCAACCACTCTTGGACGGACCAGACCAGCAACCATGCTCATCTCTGGTGGCATTCGAGGGTCTCCTATCGCTACACCCAGCTGCATGGGAGTCCGTAATAACAGCTCATTAGGAGTTGCAAATTATATTCAGAGGCTATTCCATCCCGTTCATTGAACCACCTCTCCTACCAAATCACCTCCCAGCCAGTCCCACCCATGCAAAGGGAGGAAATGACTCGAGATAGACAAGCTGCTAAGAAGTCATCCAACCAGTCACCGTAGGCCAATCAGGATCAGGCATTTATTCCAGGTTCTTCTTGGTTCCAAAGAAAACAGGGGACCTAAGACTCATTCTATCTATCCACCTTGAACCTGTGAGTAGCCAAGGTGAAATTCCGGATGGTCACTCTTCAGTCCCCCATGCCCTACCTGCAGGCGAACAATTGGATGTGCTCTGTCGACCTCCAGAATGTGTACTATCCTATCAAGATGGACAGGTGCTCTCTGACTGTCCGCCACTTCCAGTTGGGAGCCAGTCATAGTCAGTTCAGAGCCCTTCCCTTTGGTCTCATCACAGCCACCAGGATGTTCACCAAGGTGATGGCAGTAATAGCAGCTCACCTGATGCTTCAGGGTATTCAGGTCTTCCCTTACCTGGGTGATTGATTCTTCGCTGCCCCTTCCAAGCATCTATTTTGCCAAGCCAGGGATTATTACCTCTTACTAGCAAAAAGACAGGGCATCACCATCAATCTCAACAAGTCGTCACTGACCCCTGTTCAGATCCTAGACTTCATTGGAGCTCTGTTGAACACTATCCAAGTGAAAGTTTTCCTTACCCCAGACACAGGATAGACTGTCTAAAGTTACACATCTTGAACATCCTTCAAGCCCAAGTTTTGACAGCAGAAACAGTTCTGAGGGCGTTGGGGTCTATGGCGGCCACTATCAACCTATTACTGTTAACGCAACTTCACATGTGGATTCTTCAGTGGACTCTAGCAGTCCGATTGTCTCTAACTCTATCATTGTCTCATCTGGTCCGTATCTCCCAAGTATGCAGGGACTCTCTGTGGTGGATTCATTCCCTGGATCCAGTCAGGGGATTTCCCTTTCTTCCATCCTTTCCTAAAACCACAGTGGCCACGGATGCTTCCCAGCTAGGGTGGGGGGGGCATTGCTTGGGAAGGACAGTTCAAGGCACATGGTCCCCATCAGAGACCAGTTTGCATATCAACGTCCTGGAGATGAGGGCTGTTTTTCTTATGTTGCAGGCCCCTCATGCCTATCTTCCACTAGTGATGATTGCGATTCAGACAGACAACATGTCTGTAGTCTGGTATATCCACAAACGAGGAACCACCATATCTTTACCTACTTTGTCATGAAGCTATGAGTGTGTGGGAATGGGCCATCTCCACCGGCAGTTTTCTCATGGCAATGCAGATCCTGGGACGGTCTAACATTTTAGCAGACAGGCTCAGCAGACCTGTCCTGATGCCTCGAGTGGTCTCTTTATTCTTCGGTGGTGGAGCAGATCTTTCTAAAGTGGGGTCGGTCTTGCTGTGATCTGTTCGCATCTCCTTCCAATGTGAAATGTGAGTTTTTTGCGCTGAAGCCCCCTCGTGGGGGGAAGCCCCCAGAGATGCACTGATTCATGCTTGGCCTCTCTGTTGTCTTTATGCCTATCCCCCACTGCCCCTCATCTCGAAGTTTCTTCAGAAAGCTTGCAGGCTAGGGAAAACACTGATCCTCATCGCTCCATTCTGGCCTTGCCAAGTCTGGTTTCCCTCCCTTTTTTTCTCACCTAGCAGTTCCACCATGGATCTTGGATCCTGTTTTTGTTCTTATTTCTCATCCCTCTGGGATTCCTCACTCAGACCTGGACAGTCTGAAACTCGCTGCTTGGTTGCTCCAATTCCCCTGATAATCAGGACTTCCCGGGTTCATCATCTCCTGTTAAAACAGTTTTTGTGGAGGCTCACAAATCTTCCACCAGAAGGATATACCATAGTAAGTGGAAACAGTTCTCTGTATGGGCTTCGCAGCGGGCATTTTGGACCCCCTTTACTACTACTCTGTCCGCAGTATTACTTTTTGGCATGGATTTTTCAGCAAGGTGCGAGTTCCATCACTAAGTCCACCTGGCTGCAATTTCAAATTTTCACATGGGGGAAAATGACCATTAGCCTCTTCTAAACTTTACAAGACCTTCCTTAAAGGTATCTTTTTTTTTTTTTTTTTTTTTTTTTTTCTAAGACTCCTGGTGAAGGACCCTATGCCCCTGTGGGACCTTACTTTCGTGCTTCAGACTTTAGTCTCCCCTTCTTTCAAACTTGCAGTTTCTGTAGATTTGCAGCATCTGTCTTGGAAGACTGCCGTTTTGGCTGCCATTACTTCTGCCAGGAGAGTGTCGGAACTTCAAGCATTATCCATCAAAGTGTCTTGCATGATTTTTCATAAGGGCATGGTTTCTCTGCATACCAACCCGTCCTTTCTTCCTAAAGTAGTATCCGAAGCCATTATTAATTAGACTATCAATCTTCTGTCTTTTTTCCTATTTTTCAGAATAGGTGTGAATATAAATTTACATCTGCTGGATGAGCACAGGCCGTAGCGATTCTACTTGCACAGGACAAAAGCCTTTTGTAAATCTGATCAGTTGTTGGTTTCTTATTCAAAACCCTACTTAGGGAAACCAATTTCTAAGGTGACAATTGCTCGTTGGATTTCCCAATGCATTATTCGAGCATATTCTGTCAAGAGAACTATCCCTCCAGGTCAGGTAAAGGCACATTCCACCAGATCTATGGCTACGTCGGCGGCCTTTTGGTCCAGGGTGTCATTGGATGATATTTGTTCTGTAGCTACTTGATCTTCATCTCATACCTTCACTTCACATAGCAAATTGGACATCATATCTAGGAACAGGGCTTCATTTGGCTCCTCAGTGCTCTGGAATATCCTTCCATGAAGGTCATCCAGGTGTTAGTAGCTGGGGACTCTGTCTCACAGGTTGAAGACCAAATGAAGTAGTCTACTTCAGGTAAAGAAGTTATGTACTCGCCATAACATTCCATCCAAGTAGTTGTACTTCATTTGTCTTCAACCAACCCCCCCCCCTCCTTTCCCCGACCTTGTCATTGGATATAAAAGATGAACATCCTACAAGCTGTCCATTTGTTTTGCCTCAGGATTTCTTGGGTTGTCATTGGTGGTAAGGTATTGTTCAGTCGGCTGTATGGGATATGTTGAGCCGCAAACTCTATCTGAAGGGAGGAAGGAGACAGGGGGCATTATGGATAAGGGGAGGAGCTTGGAACTCATCAGATGCTGGATATGCGGCTGTTTGATCCGATACGGATCCATAACCCACAGGTTGAAGACAAATGAAGTACAACTACTCAGATGAAATGTTATGGTGAGTACATAGCGTCTTTTTGTTCTTTTTTTTTTAACAAGGTAAGAATCAATCACATCTGCAAAAGAAATCTAAAATAGTGGATTCATTCAGACCAGGTTCTACAAGGTCATCCATGCATTCCTAGTCAGCCCAATGTCATAGTGACCATGGATGCTTCCCATCTGGGGGGCCGGGGGGACATTATCTGGGGAAGACTGTCCAAGGCACCTGGTCTCCTGTAGAGGCCAATTTGCATGTAAATGTTATGGAGATGAGAGCAGTGCTGTTAGCATTGCAGGCATTTCCGAATGCTTTCCCTTTGGGGACAGTTGCAGTACAGTTGGATGTCAGTAGTCTGGTACATCAATAAACCGGGATGAACCAAATCCTACTCCTTCAGTGAATGATCTCTTCCAAGCGCTTTCTTTTAACAATGCACATTCTGGGGAAGTCCAGTGTGATAGACAAATTGAGCAGATTTATTCTTCTACCTCACAATTAGTCCCTCAACAAAAAGATTGCAAAGACAGTCTTCAGACATTGGGGCCAGCCTTGCTACGATCAATTCTCGCCCCCCTAAGCAAAAAATGCAGGAGTTACTTTGCCCTAATCCCCCCAGAGGGACAATATGCGAGGGGCACACTACTACACGATTGGCCCCTCTGTCTCCTTTACGTGTACCTCTCACTCCATTAATTCCCAAATTTCTTCAGACAGTTGCAAGGTTGAAGAGCAAGGTCATCCTCATTGCCCCTTATTGGCCTTGAAAAATTTGGTGTCCCTTCCTTTGGCCTCACCTGATCCATCCACCTCCACCTTGGTTTCTGGATCAAACTCCAGACCTCCTTTCTCACCCTAAAGGCATGATGCATCTAGACGGGTCCGTGTCAGTTCAGTGAAAAATGAGTTCATCAAACAGCATTTTCAGTGCAGTTACATCGAACATGCTGTTTGTCGAACTGTTCATACTGAGATTGCTGTACAGTGAGGATTGGTAAGTTTGCTCTTGCCCCAGTGTAGTACGATCTCAGAGTTGGTATATGTAATCAGTGGTGAGTATGGGGAGCACAGCCCCTCACATGAGGGGAATTCAATGAATGGTATTTCCAATGAAATGCCGCTTGTTGAAGTGATGGTTTGCTGAAGTGATATAGACCTACTTCCACACACTGTATCTCAGACTGGCTGGTACTTCCAGTTCCATTAATAGCCAGACAACCTATGCTCTCATCCTGTCCGTCATATCCTTTTGTCGTCCCATAGACCTCCTACCAGAAAACTATACTTTAGTAAATGGAAGAGATTTGTTTTTAGGGCTCAAAACTGTAATATTGAACCTTTCTCAGCCCCCATTCATAATATCTTGGAATTTCTAGTGCATGTTTTTGAAGAATGAGCTAGTTCTTGTACTGTTAAAGTCCCATTTGCAGCATTTTCCAGTTTTCATGTTGGAAAAATGGTTCTTCTGTAGCATCCCATAAGTTGAACAAAAAGCTTTTTTTGAAAGATGCTCTACTGTTAAGGCCACCCCTTAACCCCCCCCCCCCTTGGGACCTGAACCCTGTGCTGCTGTCTCTTGCACAATCTCCCTTTGAACCCTCGGCTATATGTGAACTCTAATATCTTTCATGGAAGAAAATTCTTAGTGGCCATTACCTTGGCCAGAAGAATTTCTGCGATCCAAGAATTGTGCTCAAAACCTCCATACTTTTTCCATAAAGACAGTTACTGTGCATACCTACCCATTTCTTCCAAAGGCGGTGTCAGAATCCAATATAAATTAATCAATTTGCCAGTGTTCTTTTCCAAATTTCTAACAAAGGAGAATACTTATCACATTTATTTAATGTTCATAGTTGCATTTTCACTTATGCAGAATAAAAAAAATTAGAAATTCTGAACAATTTTTTCATATGCAGAACAAATTGGGCATTGCTCTGACAAAACCTGTTCAAGCCCATTCCACTAGATCCATGGCAACTTCAGTTTTTCAGTGGTGTGTGTTTTTTTAACATAAGCTCTAGATATAGCTTCTGTATAATTTCCATCTTTTATTTTCTAAGGCAGCAAACAAGATCTGAGGTAATTGGGTTAGGTGCATTATGGGCATAGAAGCTTTTGAGTTTGTCACAAGCTTTAGCAATGACCAAGTCAGACAAGATCCGTACCCATCAGTTGAGGAAGAATGAAAATGGACAACACAGATGGAACGTTATGGTCTGTACATGACTTCTTTATAGCATCAGATGGGTTATGAAAGTAATTAATCAGTGTCACAGATGGCAGTGGAGTCTCTCCCGGCTTTGCAACTAATTCCACCTTACCTGCAGATGAAACTCCTCTTTTTCCCTTCTGTCATTCAGTACGTGCTGTCTCAAGGGGTGATGGAAGTGATCCCTTCTCATCTAGAAGGGTGAGTGTTTCTGGTACCAACGAAAAAGATTCATGGAGACTGGTTCTGGATGCTTCTTTTCTAAACCAGTCTGTGGTAGTGCTAATGTTCAAAATGTTATCCCTATACAACTTGTTACTTCGCGTTCCCCATTTGAACTTTCTAGTTATCCTTTTCCTACAGATCCAGATTAGATTGCGTCTCTGCATTACTCTTTGTTAAATACCAGTGGATCAGTCGGAAGACCAAAGTGTTTCTAGCTCCAGTGGTAATCTACTGCAGACCACAAGGTATTCACATTTTTCCTTACTTAACCAGCTTACTTGTCTCTCTCTAGAGTCTTTAA
The DNA here is from genome assembly GCF_019279795.1 of Protopterus annectens. NCBI lineage: Eukaryota > Metazoa > Chordata > Ceratodontiformes > Protopteridae > Protopterus > Protopterus annectens. The sequence goes on along the minus strand of NC_056734.1, from coordinate 509,675,526 downwards.
GTGTCTGAGTCTCTCCCTTGGATCAGAGATCTGCACAGATTGGGGTTCCAGGAAAAACTTCAAAAGTTTTGTTCATCTCTTGGCAGGAATGTTGGGGTGTGTCCTGCATACTTCATTTCAAAGAACTTTTCTTCCACAGGAAAAATAGATGTGGATCTAGATCTTTTTAGAAATTCATTCTCCTACTGTTTCAGCCAAGGAATTTCTCAGGATTCTCCCAGCATCTAATTCTTAAGCGGCTTCAGGCATTGCTCACCATGAGAAATTCACTGTTACCTAAAATCTGTCTTGTCCCAACATTAACATCTTCTGATATTCCGTATCATAGTCTTTGAAGTTTGTGAAAAGGCAAACTCTACTGGAGAGACCAATTTTATCAAAATGCAGGTCTCGTTTTTTCTTCTAGCTCCAAATGGTCTGTTGCAAGACACATGTCAATTTGATTGGGGGCAACATCTGTGGGGATCAAAGTACAGCGACTTTGGAACAGTGAAGACCCTCCAATGCACATATGTAGAAAAAGTATTAGAATTTATAAATGCTGCCAATATAATCCATCGTATCTGGTTCCCAAGGCTAAGTGATTACAGGCAGCACCACAGTAGTGTAGTACATTTAATAGGGGGCAGGTTTTGTGGGACCATTCTCCAGGAACTCCTGGACTCTCATCCTTCCTTTCCCAATTAAAGCTGTGGTGATCTACTCGTATAGCTTGGGTCACTGCAGCAGTAATCAATGTGAAGAACATACTATAGTTGTATAAGTAAACTTGCCTTGACTGTAGATATTCATATTATCATTGCTGCAGTAGCCACACCCTCTACCCTTCTTATTTGTGTAGTTTTTTGCCAGGGTGAGGACTTGTAACATTTAGGTTCCTAGCATCAACTGTTTCAGGTCTCTAGACTCCCCCTCTTGTCTGGTGTGAAATTGTTGCAGGACTGGCCTCCTATCCACTTTTTCTTTAGCTCATCTTGAACTGAATAACTGAGGAGAAGGTCGTCTTGAAGCTTTGGAAGCTGGTTGTTCTATACTGTGCAGTATGTAACCCAGCATAGACCACTTCCTTAGTGGTCATTCAAACATCTACTGTTATGTTAAGTTTACTTGCATGACTGTACATTGTCCTTCATCCTGATTGTTCCCTACCAAAGATGCACAGCAAAGATTTAGTGTCTGAACTATCTATGAGGTCAGCACAACTGGTATTTAGAACAAATAGTTTCCTTTTATGCAGTCTATCAGTCCTGAACTTAGGGTAGGCAGTACATGTCAGCAACAGCTCAAGGTCATCCTTTTCTTGTCTCCCCAGCCAATACAGAAGTTCATGACAGAAGTCTTATGCTTGAAGGGCCCTCTTCTGAGTACAGGGCAGATGGTTCAGAGAATCTAACAACAAACAAGTAAATGTGAAGGTTATGGCTGTTTTTATGCCCTTCATGTTGGTGGTTACCCAGTGGCACTTGCACCATTGGGATATGTTAGGGAGTGGGGCAATAAACTCTTACCCCATTTACAGACTTAACATGTTTATTTGGGGATTTTTGCATTGAGTAGGCATACATGTACAGGTTGTCTACTTGCCACTGTATCATTAACTCTAGTAGACCACTGAGTAGTGATGTAAGGATCTCACTCGGGTGGAAGCTGGGCAAGGGGACATTTCTAAAGGTTACAAAATTGTGGGTTAAACTGTATATCCATTTGCACTGCAGATTATCTTATGAAATGTCTGTTTATTGACCCCCTGTAATCACCATGTCTTATCAGTTTAATGGAGACAGTCATGTTTCCCCCCCGTTTCCTCACTTCAGATGTAGTATTGAAGGCAATAAAGGAACAAAAAGCTGTTTTACAACTTCATGCTTGCCATACTGGACTTCTGTAGTTAGTATACATACACAAGGAGGCCTCTGACTTGCTTTTTTTTTTTTGCATCCTGCTTGTCTGTCAGGAAAGAACAGTGGTTTATCTTCACACCAAAAGTCTGGAAGGCTTTAAGTTGGTGCGTCATAGCTGATGTTCATCGTGTTACACTGCTGCAGTCATTACATTAGGGTTATCCTGCCGTCAGGCGGTCCTGTAGTCTGCCAGAGTTCCAAAGTCTTGGTCCGGCATCGGTTGCTGTCGCTTTTTCCCTGACGTCAGTGCGCCAGGGGTATATAAGATGCATCCGACGCCATTTTCTTCCGTCTTTCTTGCCGTGTGTTGCCCGAAGCAGAAGCAGTTCGTAAGTGCCGGTCGGCCGACTCCTGAGATTTTCGAAGTTGAATTTCAGATTCAAAGTCTTCAATAAAGCCAAGTACCCCGTTGAGGAAACTTTTTTCTTGCCTCTGACCGATGTCAGAAAAAGTTAATAATTGTATTTCTTGTGGGAAGCGAATACCTCATAAGGACTTCCACTTTTACTGTATCCCATGCCTAGGCCCTGATCACGACGTCACTAGTCGGTTTTCTGCTAGATTTAACAAACGCACTATAAAAAGACGTTTTGATTTTTGCTTTGCACTACTTTGGCCGAAGGTTCAATTATACTATGCCGTCAGAGCAATCGACTACCGCAATACCGAAAAAATGCAAGGACAAGGATAAAGACATGCATCTGAGGTCTAAAACTGACGAAACCTCTTCTAGGCCAGTCGCCGGTTCGCCAGTTCTCAGTGAGGCACTTTCGCAGCCCCTGACACCCGCTACCTCAGAGCCACAGGCCGCCTCCGACTCCCACGTGGAGACAACTAGGCCTCTGGAAACTCAAGGTATTTGGCCTACGGAAACTAATCCCTCAGATGGGTTCAGAGCCACTGAGCAGGCATCGGCTTCTGAGGGTGTTTTCAGACCTTCACAACTTACCATTAAAACAGCCAAGACAAAAGTACCATTAAAGACAAACAAGTACAGCATTCTCCTGGACAGACCTCCATGCCTAAGAAACAGATGCTTAAAATGGCCGAAGACCTCATTACTCTAATCAGGGGTTCCATCCCCCTCCTGAGAAAAGGCCTAGGCAGGATACAGACTGATTCCTCTGATCAGGTTTCCATTTCCTCAGATTGCTCTTCAGACCAGGGATACTCTCTACCCCCCCTATGAGGACTCTGCTGCTGAAGAATCTATCCCTTCAGCCTCTCTTCCTGAGTATTATTCTTTTGGGGAAACTTTACATACCATGAGGGAACATTTTCGTTGGGAAAGTCAGGATTACTCAGCATCCAAGAAAAGGCTCAGGGATGTCCTTTTATTGCCTCAGCACAGGCCCTTTGCTATTCCGCCTGTGCTAGATATTGTGGATGATGTGTTCTCTGAATACAGCTTATCTCCTGATTCTTTGCCCCCTGCACCAGCCAAGCCAGATAGGTATTATAGAGTCCCAGACTCTCTCAAGTTTCTTTACAAAACCCTTCGGCTGATCCAGAAACTATTTCCCAGGGTCCAAAAGGGGTTAAGGCTTCCATTGCAAAAAATCCAGTACCCTCTGACAGAGATTCCAGAGCTTTGGATAGATGGGGGAAGATAGTATACACTTCTGCAACTTTAGCAGTAAGAGCTTTAAATTGCCAGTTTCACATGCTTAAGTACCAACAATATTTAATGGCTCAGTTAAAACAGAAAATGCTTGCAAGCTCAGAAGCTCCTGACTGTAAAGAAATGCAGGATTTATTGCATGCAGTTGAACAGGTGGGAAAGCATACTCTACAATGTGGTTTTGATTCTTTAGAGGCCTGTTGTAGAGCCGCAGTTACAGGTTCTGTGATTCGAAGACATGCTTGGTTAAAAGAACAGAGTTTACCTGATCATGTTAAGGCAAAATTATTGGATGCTCCTTTACAGCATGATACATTGTTTGGTGTTAAGGCAGAAGAGGTGTTAAAGAAAATGGAGGATAAAGCTAAATCTATGCAAACAGTCAAGGATTTCTTACAGGTACAGCCACCTCGATTTAGCAGAAATTGGCCAACAAAGAATTGGTCCTTTCCAGTGTCAGACAGGCCACAGAGAGGCAGATACAGATGCCCAAGAGGCAGATCTCAACCCCAAGGCTCAAACAGACGACAGTGGGGCACCTCAACCCCAAATGGAGGTGAGGACAAGTCTCAACCTTACAGGAAACGGTCACAATGACTTTCCCCTTCATACGCCAAGCACCTCCCTTTTGGAAGCCCCCTTAGGGGGAAAACTAGCACTTTTTTCTCAAAACTGGCAAACAATCACCCAAGACAAATGGGTTCTGAAAATTGTCTCAAGGTTACAGGTTCCACTTTCATACTTTACCAAGGCTAAAAGGAATGCCAGACCTGCCACACACAATCAGAGCTATTCAAAAAGTACCGCAACAGGAACAAGGAAAAGGATTTTACTCAGGACTCTTCCTGGTCCCCAGAAAGGACAAGGTCTGGAGGCCCATATTAGACCTTTCATTTCTAAATACTTACCTGGATATTCCGAAATTCAAAATGTTGACATAACAGCAGCTTCTACCCATGCTGTGCAAGAAGGCTTGGCTTCCTCTCTGGACCTCAGAGAGGCATACCTGCATGTCCCTATCAGACAAAATTGCAGAAGATACCTCTGATTCAAAGCTGGTACAATGCACTACCAATTCTCTGCACTGCCCTTTGGCTTATCTAATGTGCCCAGGGTCTTCACAAAGTGCCTGGCACCAGTAATTGCATTTTTCAGACAAAAAGGAATTCAAATATATCCATACGTGGACGACTGCCTCATTCAAGCAGAGACAAAGGACATTCTTCTACAGCATCTGGCGTTTGTAAAAAGGTTGCTAATTTCTCTAGGGTACACAGTAAACGAAAAGTCAAAACTAATGCCCTCACACTCACAACAGATTATATTCCTGGGTGCCAGCTTAAATACAACGGCCCAGATGGCTTACCTCACGCCAGACAGACAAGTTCAACTAACTCAATATTTTCAACTTCTGGCAAAAAAGTCCCATCTCCCTGCAAGAAAAATTCTGCAGGCCTTGGTATTCATGGCATCCTGCATACTACTAATACCATATGCCAGACTGCATATGAGGAAATTACAATGGTACCTAAAAAGTGTTTGGACTCAACACTCTCACAGTTTAGAAGCAGTAATACCCATGATTCCCTGCCTACAACAGGAGTTTCCATGGTGGGCACAGGCATGTCACCTAAACAAGAGTCAGCCTTTTACCCTACCCAGAGCCAGGCAGACTCTTAACAGATGCTTTGGATTACGCCTGGGGAGCACACATGGCAGGAAAATGCATTCAGGGCAAGTGGACCACAGACCAGATGCATCTTCACATCAATCAAAAAGAGATGTTGGCTGTTCATCTAACAGCTTTCAAGGACCTTCTGCATCCAGGGCAATTATTATTAAAGACCGACCACATCACAGTAATGTGGTACATAAACAAGCAAGGGGGCACTCATTCTTATCCCCTATGCAGGCAAGCCATGACCTTATGGAACACAGCTCTAACGTATCAAGTTCACCTGCAAGCACAATTCCTGCCAGGAAAGAAAAATACTCTGGCAGACTGTCAAAGCAGAAATATCATGGACCCTCACGAATGGAAATTGAATCCACAAATCTTCAGCATGGTAACGAAAAAATGGGGATGCCCAGACATAGATCTTTTCGCCTCCCCACTGAATTGCAAACTACAAAAATTCTGCACAAGGACTTATCACAAACAAGCATGGAAAGTGGATGCTCTTTTGTTCAGCTGGAAAAACCTAAAAGTTTATGCCATCCCGCCACTGCCTCTCCTTTCAAAGGTACTCCTAAAAGCCAGACAAGAAAAACCACAGATGATCCTGATTGCTCCAGACTGGCCACGCCAGCACTGGTACCCTACCTTAAGGAACTTAGCTCAAGGCCCACCATGGATTTTGCCTCAAATTCCACACCTTCTGACTCAAAACAATCAGATCCTGCACGGTCAGCTCAAAACCCTAAACCTGGCTGCATGGCAGATTCATTAGTCAAACAGGCATCACCTCTCTCTAAAGCTGTTATGGATGTCATTTTGGAGGCCAGGAGGCCTAGCACCAGGAAAGCTTACTCAGAAAAATGGAAGAGATTCTGCGCCTGGAACCAGGCTCAAAACCTTGACCCTCTAGTTCCAAACATTCCTCAGATTTTACAATACTTAACTGAGATGCTGGATAGAGGCCTATCCTTCTCATCAATTAAGATCCACGCCTCGGCCATTTCAGCACATTACAACACAGATCCTCCTTTATTCTCTCATCCCTTGCTAAAACAGTACCTCAGAGGGGCTAAAAACATAAGACCACCCCAGAGAGCACAAACGCCAACTTGGGACCTCAATTTCGTTTTGGAAAAATGAACCATGCCACCTTTTGAGCCAGCCAATGCAGCAGATCTAAAATTTTTATCATGGAAAACAGCTCTGCTCCTGGCAGTAACTTCAGCACGAAGAGTCCCAGAGCTACAGGCATTAATGGCAGTGGAACCTTTTATAATTTTTCATCAGGACAGGCTTTCTTTAAGGACAAACCCTACCTTTATGCCAAAGGTGGTATCTAGTGCGGCTCTTAACCAAACCATCCATTTGCCAACTTTTTATCCAAACCCCCAGAATAAACGGGAGAAACATCTGCGTTCTTTAGACATACACAGGCAGCTACAC
>NC_056734.1:509626383-509663883 GCF_019279795.1 Protopterus annectens | reverse complement strand
TGCTTGCTAATGATCAATTGAGGTCTTTTTTGGGGCAACGGTGCCGTTTTGCTTACAAACGGGGCAAAACATTGGGTTCACACTTGTCCCACTATAAACATATAGGAAGTGGGGGGGCCACTCGCAAGCAACTTACATTACATGGAGTGGAGTTAGTGGGTTCTTTCCCCTGTGGTCATTGCGGATCATGCCTACTGATGAACAAATCCAAAGACTTTTCCAGTCGCAATACCAGTCAAGTATTTAACATCAAAATCTTTGGTAATTGTGGTAGTGATTGGGTTGTGTACCTTGCCAGCTGCCATTGTGGGGCGTTTTATGTTGGCCAAACTTCCAGGCCCTTTAGATCCAGAATTAATGAACATCGAAGTGATAGAAACCAGAAAACTGCTAATGCCCTGTACCAACATACTCTTAAACATCCACAAGCCAAATTCACCTTTATGATTATTGATCGTATCATGGGTGATTGTAGTCATAAACAGGGTTGGCATGGTATTTTGGATCAGAGAAATACTGGATTGTCACTCTTGGGGGTCTTTTTCCTCCTGGCCTTAATGACCATCTTTAGTGATCCATTGTTTGGACATTTTTTGTCTTCAAATATTGACATATTGTCTATGTTTAGGCACATGATCTATATATCTATGGTCTTATTACCATTGGTTTATCTATATTACTTTTTTTGGGGGACCTATTATTGCATATCATCTTATATGTATGCCAGTCATTTTTACAATTCTACTTTTTACCTACATTTGTCCTGACAGACTGACATTCAGAACTATTTATTTTGCAATGTAGTATTATTCATTATTATATGGTTTATAATTTTCTGTACTACAGTTATTGGTTCATATTTATGTTTTTTCTCTTTTATTGTTTACATTATTCATTTCAAACAGTTTATTTTTATGGATATGTTATCCTTTTTAATTTTTAAGTTTTGTGAATGTATATGGCTTCATGGCATATTTTGGATTTCATTGCATTAGTTCACATTAATATTCATGACTTCTGTTTGCCTATTGGATCACTTCATGTATATATTATACATTGATAACAGGGCATTATATGTTTGTCCTACATTGAAGAAGGCAACTTTTGCCAAAACCGGTCTGAGGATTTTTGGAAATAAATGATTTAATATTTTCAGCATCCGTGTCTGCTTTTGCTGGCCATTTTTGTTTTGTGCTGCTATTGGTGTGGCCGTGCATTCCCCCGTGCATAGGACGTTGTTTGGACTGATGCTGATTTTAACCATTGTCAAAACAGATGTATTTGTACTCCTTTTTGAAGTTTCTGGATTTCAAGTCACTAATTCTTCAGGTTTTTTTTTGTTCCTAGTGGTTATTAGTTTAGCCAGTAGCATTTCAAAACTGTGAACCCCTCAGTGTGTTGAGAGCAAAAGTTTTTCCTAAAGTTGAAGTAGCAGAAGATCAACCCCTTCTTTGAAGCGCATAGTCAGCATCATCTCTGCTTATCCTTATTCACTGTGTGATGGGTACTTCATGCCATTCTCTGTCTTGTGTACCTATGCCTGTGGTTATCCAGCCTGGGTGTGTCTGGCACCTTTACTTGTTGATTTCCCATTCAAGTATGAATGTAGTTCAGTTGTATGAAGATGTCAGTGTTATAGATATTCAGGTAATGTAATTATTGCTGCAGTAAGATCTCTCACTTTTTATCCCAGTGCAGACCTTCACAGGTGCTGCTGCTTTTTGCTTTATGTAGTTTTGTGTGTGTGCGCATCTAGGGAACGGCATTGGTTTGTGTTAGGCTGTAGGTGGTTAGGTCAGTGGGGTGCTGAAGTGCTTAAATTGTCATCACTTCTACAGAAGTTTCTCAGTCGGCAGCTGAGGGGAGTTGGAGGTACTTCAAAAATCTAGTTTAAAAAAAAAAAATCACTTAAGATGCCATGGATTATATTGTCTTATTGCTGATCCTGTTTACATCCACAGCATGGCAAGTGTAACCTCCCACTTTGACCAGAAGAAATTTCAACTGAGACTGCAAAAGTCTGTCTGGAAGCCTGACCTCTGTCTGCAGCTGAATCCCTCCTTCCATTTATGAATGTACTTAACAGCAGTGCTGCTATTGAATGAGCATCTGCTGTTGTTGTGCAACACTTGCGCAGCTTTACTGAGCTGTAGCGTGCCAATATAACATGATTTGTGCAGTGAGATTACTGATATCAACAATGTGATTCTGTATTCATCTTGGATTTGCTTTACCCCACACACTGATTCAATCGAGTCTTAGTTAATGTGGCTTGTACAGTAAATAGCGTATTGTATGTATTGTTTTTCCTTGTCCCCTTGTCACTTCATGAGGTCAACGAAAGCAGCATGCTTGTGCGATTGTAATTTTTCAAAGATAGTCTACAATGCATTAGAGGGAGTTGTAAATTCTATATATTTAGTAATCATTCAGATATGATTTGAAGTATTTTGGTACAGCTGGCTAGAGTTTCACAACATTTCATTCACATGCTTGCATTTCCTTTAACAGAAGACATTTTTTCAGCCAACATTTGTTCTGAAGCAATGGTTGGGAATTCCAGACTGGGCATGACATGTTGCAGACTTCGCTATAGAGGCAGTTCTTTATTTGTAAACTATTGCAGTGAATGGCTGTCTGATACTGCGGTGGTGGTGCTGCGGTAGCATTGTCTCCTCAGACATTGCCCATTCAGTTCTCAGAACGTCTTCTGTGTGGCGACATGCGTGAATGGGCGTTCCTTCGTTGAAGGTTGTGCGTTAGGCCCGGCAAGCCAGTACGTAAAAATCTACTGCCAATCATTAGCGGACCGGAGTTCCGCTGTGGCGACCCCTAACCGGGAAAAGTTTAAAGACACAAACAAAAGCAGTGAATGGCTGTCTGACAGTAGAGGTCCTGCTGACATGGCAATTAAACATCCAGTTAATCTCCATGCAGTCTGCTTTAGACTCCCTGCTAGCTTCATAAAATGCCAGCTAACTAAATTCTTCAATTGTTAATTTTTTCAGCCTGTTTAGCTTTGTCTGAGGGATGGGTCTGTATTGTATTAGAATTGTACTTGTATTTTAAAGTTACATAAACCACTTGCAGTATTCTAATTTTATAGTAGGTAAAATATTTTCTCATGCAGTGCACTGATAATACACTCATGCACTCTATCTGGTACATTGTTTTGTATGAAGTATGTGCACAATTTTCTCCAAATACATATAAAATAGTGTGAAAGGTATGAAGGCTGCTAGTGTTGAGTTCCATTGTAGATTAGATAAAACGTGGGACGTTCTTGTTGTACTGTACACAGGTTGTGTTGAACTGCTGCATAAACTTTGAAAGCATTGCATTGTCTATGTAAAACATCTTGTATATCATACAACCACATTCTGATTTTGTCTGATTAATCAGAGCAAAGTTTTATTGCAAGTTTGTTGGGGTAAGTACTATTAAAGAGCAGCAGTGCATTTTTATTGTAGTAATTGATCAGTTGCGATGCATGGCTAGACTTCAAATGTGAAAGCGCAGCTAGTATCAATATGTATAGTAACTCTAATTACTGGTAGATTGTAGTCATCTTAAAGTCTGCATGAGGGTGCTAGTATTTTCATATGCCTCCATTTTATATTTAACCAATTGATTAATATCTGGGTCTAATTTCATGGAATACACAACTATAAGTTTGCCTAACTTGTCATTGAAAACATTGGCATACTCTAAGAAAATGGCTTCAGAAAAATTAGAACTTGGAAATGCTCTTACATGATGGACTTCTTTAGCAAAAGAAAGCAGATTCATTCTTGAACTATCTTTGAGATCCAGTAAAGATATGTGAAGTTGTTAAATTTCACCGTTTATTCTCACTGATGGGTTTGGAGCCGATCCTCTGCTCCGACACGGCTGATAGCAAAGCTCAAGGTTTGCCAGTAGCTCGAGACCAAGCCCCTTATCCCACAAGGCACTGCTGGAATTACCTCAGATCTAGTTTGCCGCAGCAAGAGAGATCTGTGATCCAGTCAGCTCGGACTTTATTTTGCTAAATCGCAAGTTTAAAAATTTAATTCTCCCTCTTTTTGATATATAATTCTCTAGTGTGTGTGTGTGTGTGTGTGTGTGTGTGTGTGTGTGTGTGTGTGTGTGTGTGTGTGTCTTTCTCGTTAAAATTCTATAGTTATAAGCAGGTTAGATTGTAGTAGTTAGTGCCCTGTGTTGGCTTAGTTTCTTACAGTGTTGGGCCTTTTGTTAGCCCTGTTTAGATTTTAACAAATTTCTTCTTGTTACTATTTTTTTACTGTGGGCCTTGTTAGCCCTGTATTTAACCTCTACAGGTTAATTTTGTGGTGTGTCTGTTTCAAACTTTGAACATGTTGGATGAGAGGGAAAAGTATCATCCCAAATCTTGAGTTTAAGAAATGTCCAATGTTTGTGGACAGAAAATGTCCATCACTGATGGGCATGTCCAATGTGTTTACTGTCTGGGGGCTAAACACCTCCAAGACTCTTGCAGTATTTGCCACTCTTTTTTTTCCTCTAGGGTTCTCTTAGAGAGAAGAAAACTTATTGATAGGGGGTTGCTGCAGCATACTTTCTCTGAGGCGTTGGGTAGCCAGGAAGGTGCTAGTGCTAGCAATACTTCAAAATCATCTAAATCTTCAGGAGATTCTAAAGTTACTAAGAAGGCAAAAAGATTAGAGGTTACAGGGTCATCGGTTCCACAGTCCTCAGAGCAGAGCGTCTCTCTGGTTCGGAGCCAGCTCCCAGTCTTGGAGCCGGTCTCTGAGGTTCCCTCATCTCCTCTGCTCCAGTCAGCACGTTCGGTGCAAGTCTTTGGTCAGCCTCTCAGATAATGGATATGGATCAGCTAGTGCAGTAGCTTCTACGGGCACCAGGACTTGCTAAATTGTTGTTGGGCCCGACCATTTCGTCGGAGCCAAAGACCATTGAACCAGACTTGACGACTCCTTCTCCGAGCCGTACTGGACTGTCTGAGCTGAAGGAGCCTGAACCGATAGTTGTCGAACCTATGGAGCAGAGACCCGCACCGGTATTATCGGTTCCATCTACTCGGACGTCCTCTGAGCCGACCCTCTCCTGTCTGGTCCGGGGAGGATAGTTTGACCGATTTGTCGGTGCTGACTCTTCCTCTCAAGGCTTGGGCTCGGAGCTCATGGTTTCTGTGCGGGAGGATTGGATGGTCCCTCCGGATCAGTCTACCCCTTCTCGTCGAAGCCCTCAGGGTATGGCAGATGGGCAGTGTCGTCCCACAGTTTTCTGATAGCAACGCAAATCCTGGGGAAATCCATCGTGATAGCGGACAAGCTGAGCAGGGCAATACTGTTGCCTCACGAGGGGTGTCTCAACCAACGAGTTGCAGATTTGATTTTCCACAAATGGGGCCAGCCTTGCTGCGACCTCTTTGCTTGTCACATCAATACCAAATGCAGAAGCTACTTTGCCCTAATACCACCTCCAGGAAATTCCCCGAGAGATGCACTCGTACACGATTGGCCTCCGGGTCTCCTATATGCCATTCCCACCTGTTCTATTGATACCCAAGGTTTTACAGAAAGCAAAATCACTGGGGAGAACAGTTATTCTCCTAGCCCCCTACTGGCCTCGACAGATTCGGTTCGCCTTCCTAAACCACCATCTACTGGAGGATCCATGGATCCTGGACCCAGTTCCGGACCTTCTGACAACACCCATCAGGGTACCTCCATCCTTCACTGCAGTCCCTAAAACTGACTGCTTGGCTAATCCACTTCCCCTAATTGCCAGGTTTCATTCACTCTCACATGATACAAGACAAATCCTTTTGACTTCTCACAAGCCATCCACCAGGAAACTATAGCGCAGTAAGTGGAACAGGTTCTCAATTTGGGCCAATATACAGAAAATCTACCCTTTCCAAGCTCCTCTTATCGTCCGTTTTTAGAATTTTTGACAAATATTTTTAAGGAAGGAGCAGCAGCTGCCACAGTTCGTGTCTATTTAGCCGCCATATCAGATTTCCACCTTGGATTCAGTGGGTTGAACCTTTATGGGCTATAAGTTATTTAAGGCTTTTCTTAAAGGTGCTTTTCACATGAGACTTCCTGTCAAAATCCCTTATTCTCCCAGGAATTTGAATTTTATGCTGTCTCAAATAATTCTTCACCCCTTCGAACCAGCATCTTCTTATGATCTCAAATATTTGTCCTGGAAGACTATTTCTAGTAGCCATTACTTCTGCCCACAGTGTGTCAGAACTTCAAACATTATTATCTATCAGACTTCCTTACGTGATTTTCCATGCTGATAGAGTATCTCTCAGAACAATCCCCTCCTTTTTTGCCTAAAGTCTGTTCTGAATCCAATATCAATCAGATCATTGAGTTGCCAGTCTTTTTTCCAACCACTCTAACAAATTGGAATACATGTTGCACAAACTTGATGTACACAGACAGCTCAGATTTTATCTTGATAGATCTAAGAATATTAGAAAATCACATCAACTTTTTGTATCCTTTTCGGAGGCCAGAAAAGGTAATCCAGTGGCTAAAACCCTATCTAAATGGTTATCAGATTGTATGTCCTTTGTTTATGTGAATGCAAACATGCCATTGACACACAAGCCTAAGGCTCATTCTACCAGAGCCGTTTCTAATGTCTTCTGCCTTTCAAGCTAAATTTCCCCTTGACAATATTTGTGCTGCAGCCACTTGGTCTAAGCCTCATACCTTTATCATGCATTACAAAGTAGATAAGGCTTCCAGGAACTGTCTTCTTTTGGTTCCATGGTACTGAAAAACATACTTCCATGAACCACCCAAGATTGAGGGTGCTAGGGACGCTACCCATCAAGTGAGAATAAACGGCGAGATTTAAGAACTTCACAAAGTTATGTACTCACCATAACGTTCCATGTGAGTTGTTTATCTCGCCTTTATTCTCACGTCCCTCCCTCCTTCCCTCTCCTGGCTGACAGTTGACTTGGAGGCTAGTACCATCCTGGTTATTCAATACTACTTCCCCTTTGGAAAGTGTTTCCTTGTAGAAAAAGAAAAAAAAAGGTGTATATATACTCTCAGCAAACAAGATCTGAGGTTATTCCAGCAGTGCATTGTGGGATAAGGGGCTTGGTCTCGAGCTACTGGCAGACCTTGAGCTTTGCTATCTGCCATGTAGGAGCCAAGGATCGGCTCCGAACCCATCAGTGAGAATAAAGGTGAGATAAACACTCGCATGGAACATTGAGTACATAACTTCTTTTTCTCTGGTCTTCGGATTAAGTAGAATAAGTTGCAACAGTTCTCAGCCAAATAACATGAAAGCATCACTGAACCTTCGGTATGAATTTCTTCACCTCCATAAGCAACACTTCTCGCTCTACTGGCTAGATTGAGTTTGTTAGTTCTCATTTTAGCAAATGTCTGCTGATATTACACTTTGAACCAGTGGCTACTTTAAGCTCTCTGGATTTTCCCTCAATCCGGACAGTACAAAACACTCCGCTTCTTGCTAATAAGTTCACTGCATCTACTCTTTCATCAAGCACTGATGCACTAGCTACATGGAAAGCTGTCTGCTTCGACTACTTGATCACCTTGTTTTTTTATGTGACCTTTCTTTACAACTGTGTGAGGCTTACTTGATTTACAAAACTTTTGGAAGTGGTTCAATTTTTTACACCTAACATTGCTGATGAAGTGCTCAGCACTTTCTTAGACTTGTGATTTGCACCACAATTGCGACAGTCAACAGTAAAGCTAGACTTTGGTTTTGCTGATTCATGCTTGTACTGCACTGAGTTGGAGCATGCTCCCTTCTTAGAACTTACTAGAAAGCCATGTGTCTTCCCTGGAAACTTCATAGCTGCCATTTGCTTGGGGGCCTACCTTTGTTTGCCACATGTTGCATACTATTTACGTTTGATCTGGAGCCAAGTGAAACCATGCTTTGCCACTCGCAAGCAAGTGTTTTTCTGTCACCTCATGGATTTGACAAATCTCTGACTTTGCTCAATGTTAATCACTGTCACGAAGTAAAATCTTTCTCACAGCATCAGTGTTAATACCACACACAAGCCTGTCCTTTATCAGCTCCTCTTAAGTCACCAAACCGACACATCTTAGCTTTTTCTTAAGTCAGTTATGTAAACCGCAAATATTTTCACTGGCTTCTGATCTCTCGTGTAAAACGAATCTCTAATGCAATATTTGTCTGGTGTTTGCACATTCTCTGAACTTGTGCTTCAAAACACACTGGGTCTTCTGTTGATTATGCCGCTACAATAGTACGACAGTTTTCACCTTCTCCTTCAAATACTGCAGGTGCATACACAAATGAATACTTTCTGTAGCCTTTGACCCAGCTAGGTTTAGCAAAATAAATGCCATGGTGCACACATCTCTATCTGGATAAGCTGTTTGTATAAAAATATCGTACTCTGGCTCGAATATTCTCTGCAATATTCTGATCAAATACAAGTGGTAGGGGCTTTTGAAATCCATTTTCCATATTGGCACATACCAGTAAAGTGTTTTGCAAATAAGTACACTCACTCATGCACATATGGCAGAAACTTATGCCAGTGTTTGTAACTTTGTCCATTGTCTTTGTGCTTCTGAATTTATACCTTTTGGGCTTTTAAAATAATGCTAATGAACAAACTCCCGAATAATTGGACTTTACGAAATGAACTTCTCGAGCGCAATGCTGAAGTAATTTATCATTTTGCAAAAATAATTTATTTTTAAAAAATAGCTCAACTTTACGATGCAGGTGAAATAACTCTTGGGCTCTAATACTTTTGTAATATTTGGCAGTAAATCGCCTCTTGGTGTAAGAAACATATCAAATAACTGTCCCATGCAAATAAACTGGACCTCTCTTGCCCAAAACTCAACCAACCTTTTGAAGTAGTTGTACTTTACGAATGACTGCATACAGCACACTGAAATGTCCCCAAAATGGTGGCAACTTGCAAGGCAACTCTACAATGCAAGAAACACTGTGTAATGGTAACACTTTGCGAATAGATGCACCCAGCACAAGAAACTTTAAAAAAGGGATATACTTTGTATCTCATGAAATGGTTGCATTTTGCACACAATGAATTCTTTAAAATACATGCACAGTAATAAGCACACACTGTAAACACTTTTACACACTTTGAGGTACTTCGATTAACTTTAGATGTTATGTGATCCTATCTCGCCTACATTCTGACTGATGGGTTCGGAGCCGATCCCTCGGCTCCGACTCGGCACGCTTATGCCAAAGAGCGAAGTCTCTTATTGGCTGAGCTTACTATATCCCAGGATGCACCACTACCAGTCCCCCAGATCTCGTTTGCCGCTAACAAGCAAAGACGTGGTCTCGAGCTTGGCTGAGCTAAGTAGGGTTTTTGCTCTTACTTTCCTGTCAGGAATTCCTTTAAAATTCAACAAAAAGCTGTTTTAACAGCTATATCGTATTTTTGTGTATGATTGAAGTTTTTTGTGGAAAAACTTTGTGTAGTGATTATGCTTTTGTCTGACTGGAGGTTCCATTTGGGTTGAAGGGCCTTCCTTGTCAGCCGTTGTCTGTCAAGTTCCTTTTTATTTTTAAAGGTTCTTGTATTCCTTGGTCATACCTTTCTATTTGTGACTGTTCTTGATTCAAAGAAAAGAATTTCTCTGTGATAGTTAGTGTGTCTTGTATTTTACTGGTTATACACTAATTTGGTTGCCATTATGTCACAGGCTCCTAGGCCTTCAGGGTTTAAAAAGTGCACTAAGTGCAGTTTCAAAATGTCGATCACAGATGATCACTCTCTCTGTGTGTACTGTTTGGGTGCCAAACATTTGCAGGAGTCCTGTAGCGTCTGTCACGCTTTTTCCTCGAGGGTCCTCCAAGAGAGGAAAATAAACTTATTCTAAAAGGCCTTATTAAACCATCATTTGAAGAGGCATTAGCTTCCTCTCCTTCTCCTGCTAAAAAAAGGGCGTCGGCTCCGACCAGTCCATCGGAACCGACCGCCAAAAGACATAGGCAGGCTTCTCCTTCGGCTCCACGGACTTCGGAGCCGAGTGCGGAATGGTCTGCCTCTATGCCTCCAGCCTCGACTCCTCTGGGTTCGGAGCCGACGGCTGGGGCATCGAGAGGCGGGTCACCTTCATCGGCTCCACTGATCTCGGAGCCGATGAAGGTTGTCCGCTCAGACACTTCCTCCTCGGCGCCGATGGAAATTGGTTTGGACACTTCGGCGCCGATAATTGTCGATTCGGAGCCGGTCCCCTAGTCCCTTGGAGCCATTGGAGAGGCCTACTCGGACCCATTCGGTCTCTTCCAGGTCATCAAGGATGTCAGATTCGGACATAGACAGGGTGCTCCAAAGACTGTTCCAGTCCCCAGTCTTTCAGAAATTTTTTTCGGCTCCGACCCACTTGGCTTCGGAGCCGATAGCCCATTCCATTGCCATTCCTCCGACCGCTTCGGCTCCGTCGGAGCAGGTGCTGATGGAGCCAGTGGAGATCCTAGGGTCGGCTCCGACCCTTACTCCAACCCCGGCCTTCGGGTCCGAGTTTAGCACACGGACTTCTTCGGCCAGACCCGGGGGTGACATTTCGTGGCCAATGCTGTCGGTTCCAAGCCTCCCTCTTGGTGCTTCGGCCGCGGGACTTCCATCTGCTATCATGGCTCTGGAGACCGGACCCTCCCAGGATTCTGGGGGTCCGGCCTTCAGAGCTATGAGGAGTGCCTTGGCCAAGTCTTCTTCGGCCATCTCTACGGCTTTACCGGCACCTTCCCTGGGCATGGAGACTGGGTCTTTGGCAGTTTCCCTGTCTCTAGGCAGCGGAGCCCCGGGGCCTGAGGTTACCCCCACTGGGGGTTCCCCTCCTCCTGAGGGTTCTTCGAGTTGTCTTGGGAGGAGCCCCAAGGAAGAGATCGTGCAAGAGGAAGCACGTGGACTCCCGACGAGTCTCTTACATCGGACACTGATCTTGATGATGCGGAGGGTCCCCAAAGTCATCCTCGGATGATGTCTCATTTGCAGACATTCTAGAGATCCTTAAGCAACGAGGCTGGAATTCCAAACCCCTCCGCTGATGAGTCGGTGTTTCTCAAGGCCTTCGGGCTCAGCCCTCCGCCTCCTGGGTGTCTCCGCCTTCGACGAGCTCCTGGATTTGGTTTGTTGGAGGGCGTGGGAACATCCAGATACTGTGGAACCAGTGCCTTCTCGCCCTAACAAATTTTTGTCTGCCCCACCCGAGAAGGAGTTCTTAATGAAAGGCGTGGCTGTAGATGCCATGGTGGTGGCATCTGCTACCCAGCAGGACGTGGCAGAGGCTTCAACGTCCGTCCATCCTCCTAATAAGGAGTCTAGGAGCATGGACGGCACGGGAAGCGCACCCTGACTTCAGCGGCCTTTACTCTGAGGTCCCTGAATTATTTGGCACATTTCACCAGACTACAGAGGGATCTGGTCAAGGAGCTCTCAGACTCCTCTCAGGTAACCTACCTGAGCAGCTAGCCCAGTCGGTTAGCTCTCAGTTGGCTATCCTCACCTCTATTTCTAACTCGTCCATGAGGCTCATTTCATATGCGGCCGAGGCAGAGCGGCAGGCACAGGCGTGGCTCTCACGGAGACAAGCCTGGCTCCTTGTGTCATTTCGGGAGGCCTTCAAGTCTTCCTTTGCCGACGCTCCCTTTGATGGGTCCTCTTTGTTTGGACCCAAGGTAAAGACACTCTTACCTGCTGTGAGCAAGAGGGAAAGACTTTATCTGCCGTAGCATCGTTATTCCACTCCCTTTGGCCTTATCCCAAGGCTAAAAGAGGAGGGAAGATGTGGTTCATAAATCACAGAAATTCTTTCCTCAACAGCAGGAAGATTCCCTTCCAGAGGCAGAGGACGGGAAATTTTTCTGGGAGACGCCGTCCCAGAGGCGGCAAAGGCCCCGCAACACTGGAGACCGCGAGTCCTTTCGTGGCTCTTCAGCCTCCCACACTCCATGAGGGATTGCCCGGCTGTGCTGCTCGAGCCAGTCTGGTGCCGCTTTTGCCAAGCACCTAAAAGCCTGGGAGTCTATTACTCAGGACAGATGGGTGCTTCGGATTATTGCCGGAGGTTACACCATTCCCTTCACACTCACCCCCACCGTCCAAAAAATCCCGGACCCACCACCCAGTCAAAGGGAAATTGCAGCCGTAGAAGCTTCAAAGCTGCTAGAAAAAGGAGTCATCCAACCGGTCCCCGCAGACCAGATCGGATCCGGAAATTACTCAAGGTTCTTTTTAGTGCCAAAAAAGACAGGGGACCTGAGACCCATTTTGGATCTCTGCAAACTAAACCAGTCCATCATGAAGTCCAAATTCCGAATGGTCACTTTACAATCCATTCTCCCATTGTTGGAGAAAGATGTTTGGATGTGCTCCATAGATCTCAAGGACGCCTATTATCACATACCGAATCATCAGGCGTCCAGGAGGTATCTGCGCTTCAGCCTGGGAGACGGTCATTTCCAATTTTGTGCACTGCCCTTTGGTCTCACCACAGCCCCCAGGGTGTTCACCAAGTGTTTGGCAGTAGTGACTGCTCACCTGAGGAGTCTCGGATTCCAAGTGTTTCCCTATCTGGACGACTGGCTCCTGACTGCCACCACCAGGCATCTACTACTAGAGAACCTACAAGCCACCATCTCCCTGGGTGCTTCCCTGGGAATTACATTCAACTGGTCAAAGTCTGTCTTGCTGCCTTCTCAGCATAAGATTCATAGGAGCAGAGATAGACTCAAAATTAATGCTAATCTTCCTTCCGAAGGATACAAACATTACAAGGTCAAGCCCGAGCCCTGCTTCTAAGATCCAAAGCCCCAGCCAGGATGGTCCTGCAACTTTTAGGTTCAATGTCTGCCACGGTTCTCCTAGTTCCTCTGGCAAGATTGCACATGAGGATTCTTCAGTGGCTGTTATCGACACAATGGTCTTTTCAGGATCTCCCCCTCAATCATCACATACTGATTACAGAAACGTGCAAACGGGACCTCCGCTGGTGGCTTCTGCCATCCAATCTGAATCAGGAAGACCTTTGTTATACCCTCCGGTGGCCACCTTGACAACGGATGCCTCCCAGACGGGTGGGGGCATTGTCTGGGCAGGTCAGTTCAGGGTTCTTGGCTTCCAAACGAAACATTTCTCCATATCAATGTGTTGGAAATGAGGGCTGTACTTCTGTCCCTACAAGCCCTCCACAAGTTTCTCCCTCAAGGCATTATCGCTATCCACACAGACAACATGTCGGTGGTCTGGTATCTAAACAAACAAGGAGGGACCAGATCTTACCCCTTTGCAGAGAGGCCATGAGGGTGTGGGAATGGGCAGTGGCTACCAACCGCTTCCTGGTAGCGACCCACATTCCAGGAAAATCCAATGTATTGGCAGACAGACTGAGCAGGACTATTCTCTCTCCTCACGAGTGGTCCCTGAACGAAACAGTAGCAGCTCAAATTTTCAAAAGATGGGGGATTCCGTGCTGCGACCTGTTTGCAACACCACAAACACAGTGCAAAGGTTCTTTTCCTTGACCCCGCGTCAAGGGGAAGCAGCTACGGATGCTCTAGTCCAACCTTGGCCAACAGGACTGCTTTATGCTTTTCCTCCGGTTCCACTCCTCCCCAAAGTCATCCAGAAAGCTTCCCAATTGGGGTCCACAATGATTCTAATTGCTCCGTACTGGCCTCGTCAGGTATGGTTCCCCTACCTACAGAAATATACTCTGGACGCTCCTTGGTTTTTGGATCTAACTCCAGACCTTCTGGTTCATCAGTCGGGACAACAGCACCAGTCCCTTCACACTTTGAAATTAACAGCTTGGCTCCTCCACTTCCAACTTTAGTCAGAAATCACACCTTGGACCCGGAAGTTATTCACATTTTATCTTCAGCCCACAAACCCACCACTAAGAAATTGTATCACAGTAAGTGGAAGAGGTTTGCTATCTGGGCTCAACTCAGAGGTTTAGACCCTATTACTGCCCCGATACCAGAGGTCTTGAAATTTTTAACATCCTTGTTTAATCAAGGATCTTCAGTCTCTACTATTAAAGTCCAACTAGCAGCTATCTCCAAATTTCACGAATCCATAGACCCACCGTTTATGAGCAGCAGATTATGTAAAACTTTCATGAAAGGTGCTGTGCTTTTAAGACCCCCAGTTTTTCATCCTGCGCCTCCGTGGGATCTTGATTTGGTACTGTGCCTTAACATCTTCCCCCTTTGAACCGGCTGCTACATGTGAGTTGAAATATCTGTCTTGGAAAACTGCCTTCTTAATTGCAATTACCTCTGCAAGAAGAGTTTCAGAACTTCAAGCCCTATCTATCAAACCACCGTACTTGATTTTTCACAAGGATAGAGTATCACTTAGGCCTAATCCATCTTTTGTTCCAAAAGTTTGTTCTAATCTCTGTCTCCAACAATCTCTAGAGCTACCAGTTTTCTTTCCAAAATTTTCAAACAAAGCGGAATACACCTTGCATACATTGGATGTTCACAGGCAATTGCGCTTCTATCTAGACAGGACTCAACAAATTCGAAAAACAGATCAATTGTTTGTGTCCTTTTCAGATAATAAACTGGGTAAAACCATCACTAAAGCTACTATTGCCAAATGGATTAGAGATTGCATAACTCAGGCTTATTCCTCTTCAAATAAGCAACTTACAACATCTGTCAAAGCTCACTCTACTAGAGCTATGGCTACCTCTATTGCATTTCATTCCAAGCTCGCTATTTCTGAGATTTGTGCTGCGGCTACTTGGTCCAACCCGCACACTTTCATTTCCCACTATAAATTGGTTGTGGCATCTAAAGGGTGAGCATCATTTGGTTCCACGGTACTCAGATGTGTTTTCCAGTGAGCCACCCAGGATTTAGGTGCTAGGGACGCTGTCCCATCAGTCAGAATGTAGGCGAGATAGGATCACATAACATCTTTTAGTTATGTACTCACCATAACTTCAGATGTTTGGGATCCATCTCGCCTACATTCCTAATACCCACCCTCCTTCCCCCTGCCTTGGAGATCAGAAGAGATTGAACGGTTTGAGTTCTACTATTTTTATCTTGCATCATCTGTCGATGTTATATAAGCAGTGCATGCGTGTGTGCATATATGCGGACAAACTAGATCTGGGGGACTGGTAGTGGTGCATCCTGGGATATAGTAAGCTCAGCCAATAAGAGACTTCGCTCTTTGGCATAAGCGTGCAGAGTCGGAGCCGAGGGATCGGCTCCGAACCCATCAGTCAGAATGTAGGCGAGATGGATCCCAAACATCTGAAGTTATGGTGAGTACATAACTAAAAGTTATGCCCTTATACAATATGAAGTAGTCATGCCAAAACATAGCACTTTGCCAAAACACATGTAGTTGCCTTGCTTTATTTTTGCGTAATGTGCCCTTTTTGCCCTTGTATTAGCTTTGCTCGTTTAAGCCCTTTATACGTCCAACATAATTTTCTTTTGCTCGTTTTACACTAAACATGCCCTGTTTTATCTTTAAACATGCTCGTTTTGCTTTACTGTTTCTTTTCATCAAATACCTTTATTTTAAACATTTCTTTTAGCCAGCAAACATTTTCTGTGCCTTCTGTGCCTTCTGCTTGCTCAGGGATATCATGCTTAAAACTGAACAAGAACTAAACTGGATTTTTAGATTTCAGTCTCCCAGTCCCCTTGGGCTTAACATGGTCACTTTAAGACATCCTCTAAGATACCTGCTTAACCATATTCACTAATTGCATTTGATCAAGTGATGTTCTTTTAACAGTGGTTCCTTTGTCAGCCTGATGAAGTCTTAATGGTAAAAGTGCTGTATCACTTGCGTTTAAGTGTTTTTATCCATTCTTTTATCGGTATTTTAACATTAAAATGTGAGTTTATTTTACTCCATGGTTCTGGATACTTTTATTTTTTTGTCTATTGAACTGCTTGTGGGTACCAGACTTACTACTACACTGGTACTAAACTTTTCTGACTTGTGTTTTTTTGATGGGTATGGTGGACATGAACCGAGCTGTAGTTCCTTCCACGAGTAATATGCCTACAAGGACTGTATTATCGATTTTTATGAGCTTAACACTACTGCCAGTCCCCTTCTAACAGGTCTGTATGATGGCATTGAGCCTTCCATAAATAATATGGATCAAGGTATGTCTCTTAAACTGTTGCAGCATACTACAGGAAATGGAACAATGTTTACATTCTAACAGCTGCAGTGGCAGCATTTGAGTTGCAATATTTATCTGCAGCATAAAAATTGTACCTAGAGGTCTGAGGATTTTAAAGATGCTGTCTCATGCAGGTAAATATCCAGACTAAGACTGGCAACTTATAAATCTTAGCTGTTCGTTTTGATATATGGAAATTATGGCATTCTTTAGCTCAGTTGAGAAATGGCTAAGAGATGAGATTTGAACTCTGATATTCAGACCTGTTAGCCAACCTTGAACGTAATGGACATTCAAAACTGTTAACAGGAAACTGCTGACAGTTTTCCTTTAAGAAGAGATTGACAAAAAAAAATTTGTAGAGATATCACTGACTTGGGTAATGTGTGTTCGTGGTCCAGTAGGAGTATCAGAAAACGAACACCTGATAAGGATCCACAATTAAACACTGCTACTCAAACGGATAACCAAGGAACTTCACAAACCAGACAAAACGTAACTGTAGTGTTTGCAAACAATGTTACAGCTCTTGCCCTCTGAATTTTTCCCTTCTAGGAGAAAACCCTTTACCATTATTGGAACCATGTCCGAAGAAAAGGTCAATGCAAGAGGGATCAGCACTCTAGTCAGCTACTGTTTACGTGGAGCTAAACAAGGACTCAACCATATTCAAAAATTAAACTTTTAACATGTCTTCTTATACTTGAAATTGAACTGTCCTTATCTAAAGGTCTTAATTTTATCCCTGCAAAGTCTATGGATATAGCGCTTGCAATATTGGAACTAAAACAATTTACAAGAATGCTAAATCTAAAAATATTTGGCAACAATGAACGTCCATTCATTGAGCATAAAAGAACTAGCACTTTCATACCAAATAGCAATCCAGCTGTTATTCAAAAAAGCAGTCGAACGAGAAATATAAACAATTTGTCAGCATAGTGATGAAATGAAGTTTTAGTTTATCAAATGAAGCACAAGCGCTTAAATCATGAACACTGACATAGTCATTAAAAATGCTGACGACCGGTGGGGACATGGCAGTTGTGGATACCATATATTATGTTAATACAATGCTTCAGATGCTCAACTCCGACTACATTTTTTAATAGATGCCAAATCAATTATATAGTCGCGTATGTATCTGAAATTACAGCAGTTGTATACTGACTTGTGCATTGATAATGAACTATTACAATTAAAAAAAAATTGCAAACTGCCTTTTATTTATTCAAAGTTTTTTATTGATTTTTAAAACAATCGTTTCAACAACAAAATAGTAAACTATATACAATATTTACAAAGGCCTCAAGCACTGTATGAAAAAATAAAGAAAAAAGGAAGAGAAACAAATGGAACAAGCAATATAAAATGTAAAGTAGGGTACAATATTCATTCATTCATTCATACTTTCAATATGATTAATTAGTTGAAGATGTATCTGAATTCAGTGACTGAATAAGAGAACTTTTGTCCAAGGATTACCAGTCTTGGGATTTTGTTACTAGAGATTGTACATTGTCCCTATCTTCTATGAATAAATAAAATATTTTATACTGCCTTTTATTTATGGTATTCCAAAACTGCATAAATCTACTTCTTCCCCACCCCTGAGACCCATTGTGCCAGCCCGTAGATGGGTCCTTGAACAACTGTCTAAATATTTGAATACACAACTGAAAATATATTAACAGCAGCAGATACCTTAATCAAAGGCACAACTACTTTTCTTCAATTACTTGACTGGTCAACTCTGCTCATCTGGTGATTTTTATTTTGTAATGCTGGACACTGACTCGCTTTTTGCTGTCATTCCTAATGATATTGGCATTAACCGTATTAGGAACCATCTCCTTGAGTTTTCAGATTTTACTCCATTGAAAGTTAATGTATCTGTGACTTAACCTTGTTCTGCTTCAACGTCAGCTGTACAAACCAGCTGCCCATCGCCATCCCCTATGCTGACCTTGTGATGTTTCAGTGGGAAAGAATGCATATAGAAGCAAAATTAAGTTGTACAGATATTTTGTTCTTTTTCTTGTGTGGAATGGGACCGAAACAGAGCTCTCTGAATTTGTAATGTACATTACCAGCACCACACACTTTTATGTTTTAAAAGTGACATCTCCTGCACAGGTTTAAACTTTTTAGATATTGCCCTTAGTAAATTGAACTTAAGTTAGGATAGAAACTACTATATAAAGGAAATCGGAACAAATACTTGCACAGAACAAATATGCACCCTCAACATAAACATAAAAATATTGTTAAAGTTTGAGGGTTGCTAGATTGAGTACTGATGGCATTAATATGAAGAGCCAGTTACAGACATATTAGCTGAAGAATTTATACAAAGAGGTTATAGGGCCACTGATGAAAAATCCAAAATAGAAGTTATCCGTAAACGTGGAAGTAACTCTCAACCCATATTTTTCACTTATGTACACGACAAGAGACCTAATAGACAACACATAACTACTTAGATATGTTTTATATTGTAATAAAAATACACCTTAAAATCAAGAATATAATTGGAATGTATTGGGGCATTTTAACTGTGATACCTGAGCTATGTAACGTAAGTGAGACACCACAATACTGTCAGAAGAGAGATGCCAATTTAAATTTTTTATATAGAGAAACCCACCTGTCCCCTTCACTTTACTAGAAATGAACAAGGAACATTTAAATGTAATAACTGCCTCCACTGGAGTTCATCAATACTGATAAACATTGTGCAACTTGGGAATGCTTTTACCATACAAACTTATGGTAATTGCAATAAAAGCAACCTGGTTTACCATGCAACCTGCTGTAAATGCACTGCAGATTACATAATGAAGACTAATAGAAAACTTCAGGAAAGAATAAGACAGAATGTCTGATATCAAAAAAGGAACATTATTACAAATGCTTTGTACAAGCACATTAAGGAAGTGGATAAATCACAAAGTTCCTGATGCTTGGTTATGACAGAAGCATTGAGGGGTGGTGATATCAGGCTTAAAATGGAACAAGAACTAAATTGGATTTTTAGATATGTCATACATTTCCCCCTGGGCTTAACATGGACACTTTAAGACCTCTTCTAAGCTACCTGCATAACCAGGTTCACTAATTGCATTTGATCATGTGATGTTCTTTAACAATTGTATATAAATCAATGTTGTACTTCCCTTGATGTCAGCCTGATGAAGCCTTAATGGTGGAAGTGTTGTATCACTTGTGTTTTAAGTGTTCTTATCAATTCTTTTATCAGTATTTTAATATTAAGAGTTCTGCTTGTTCATGGTTCTGGATACTTTTATTTTTTTGACTACTGAGCTGCTTTTGGTACCGACTTGCCACCGCACTGATAATGAACTTTTCCGATGTCTTTAGAAAGGAAGGAGCAAATTACACTGATAAAAATGGAATTTGAGGGAAGTATTCTTGATTGTTTAGGTTGTGTGAACTTTCAAAGAAGACAGGACTTGGAACAATTTGTGTAATGTTTGAGTGAATGATCCTTTAAACAAAAGTATATTTACAGTGCATGAAAATGCTTGCAGCACTTTTTCTCAACCGTTAATATATGCATACCTATTCAAAATGTGTGATTTTTTTTTTAATGCCTCTGTTAAAGAAACTGACTGCTATATTCAGTGCTGAAATAATGGGGCAGTGAACTTTTGAAAACGTTTTTTTAAGTCTTCCCTTACAGATATCATTGTGATAAAATCCTGTAGCAATGCAACCAAAAATAGCAAAATAAATATAAGCTGAATAAGTCTGCAAACTGAAACATGTGAACAAATGAAAAATACTACACAGTGTACAGCACTGTACTTTGAGCACCAACATTGAGCTTAGTGAATGGATTGCATGTTTTAATTTTAACATTAAATCTGCAGTAAGGTATGTTGGGCTTGTGGATAAAGCCTCAGTACTGCAACTCCTGGCTTTGTGGATAAAACAACAAATGTCAACAAGTAGAAACGCTTAATTTATTTCACATAAGAACAGAGCTTTCGGGAATTGCCCTTCATCAGTATTCATTTACTTTGAACGACATTCCTTTTATACCTTATCAAGATACAACATATGACACAGCCAACAAAGAACATTAGACAAATAATAAACGTTCATTAAATGTACAAGCAACCTTGTATGATAAGCATATAAAACATAATATGGTACTCCCAAATTACATAAGTCTGTGTCTCTTAACCACAAATGAGACCTATAGTCCCAGGGAGAGGATGGGTGACAGAACCCCTATCCATTTATATACAAAGTATTTTAAGTAAATATTTACCCCTATGCCCTAGTTATATAAAGGATACTGGGGATTTTTTGTCAATTGTACATGTGGTATAAGAATAATATTGAGAATGAATACATGACTGTTACGCATGACACAGTTCTCTCTTTACTTTAATCCCGAATGACTATGGTGTTAATGCCATACATGAATTTTTATGTAAGAATACTGCCATGAATGGGAGATCAATAGAAAATATTGGTAGTCTGATTGAAATAGTCTTAACTAAGATTTCTGCAGACAGCAGGCATAACCATGGGGACTCACATGGCCAATACATATGCAAATATTGTATTGAATTGGCGGGAATGCTGTGCACAATTGTAGAGTGAAACATGTGTTGTACAGTGCAGGGAAAGATTTTGGGTCTTTGGGAATCATGTAGCCACTTGCGTTTCTTTGCTGTGCTTATTTAATCATGGATATTGCAAATTATTGCTTTGATCTGTTTTACCCACTGTAACCATTTTGAATGGTCAGAGTAGACTCCTTTGAATTTTCTTTCTCTTACCTTTTAGTCAAAATCATATGGTGAGGCACTCTTAATCCAAGTATTGAAGCATTCAAATCTAATCGAGAGCGATTACTTTGGACTGGAGTTTCTGAGCAATCAGTCAAATTGGGTATGTAAATTAAAAGTCTTAATGCTATAATTGTGAAAGTTTTTTTCTGATGCTTGGGAAAGAACCAGCACAATGTGAAAAATGTTTTGCTTTTTTTTTTGTTTTTTGTTTTCAGCATTTTGATACAGATGTCCTTCAAGAATGCAACTGCAGTCATAACATGTGGGTTGTCCTGCCTCAGGTAGCCCTCGGTCGGCCGGATTCCAAAGTCTGGGTCCGACGTCGGCTGATGTTGCATTTCTCTCCGTCAGAGCGGCTGGTGTACATAAGCATCAGCCGACGCCATTTTCTTCAGTCTTTCTTGCCGCGGGGTGCCCGAAGCAGAAGCAGTTCGCAAGTGCCGGTCGGTCAGCTCCTGTATTCTACGATACCGAAGTCATCAAAAAAGCTAAGTACCCCGTTGGGGACCTTTTCTTGCCTCAGCCGATGTCAGAAATTACTGAAAAAGTTAACAATTGTCTTTTTTGTGGTAAACAAATACCCTATAAGGATTTCCACTCTTACTGCCTACCTTGCCTGGGCCCAGACCACGACGTCTCGGCCTGTGTAGCCTGTGCTCGCTTCAACAAGCGCACTCAGGTGCCGGGCGGAGTTCGCTGAAGATTTTTTCGGCGATAAATTTGCTTACACCATGCCGTCGGATCTTCCGACATCGCAAACTCCCAAAAAGCAAAAAGACTGGGACCGACATCCTCGGCCCGCGTCTACCACCGACTCCACGCCAAAACCTACCGCGAGTGCTCCAGTTCCCTCTGAGACGGTCCCTCCACCACTCCGAACCGAAGACACCGCATTACCGACTACTCCGATTCCAGACATTACTCCGCCAGTTATAGATTTTCCTCTGGATTCCGAAACCGAGGAAATGCCCGAGACGATTGCTGTAGACAAGGTCACTCCTGCACGTGGAGCTGCCAGGCCTCCTATGGCCATGTCTATTAAGGCCTACACTAGGGCTAAGGCAGCCAGCAAAACAAAGCATATTACTTCTAAATCCTTACCTCCGCCATCTCCGGAGACACAAATTATGTCCATGGCTGCTGATTTAATTAACATGATTAGAGGTTCACAGGCCCATCCTGAGAGAGCATCCCAGCCTCCTCCTGATAAAAGGCCCCGGGTTGAACCCTCTGATCCAACTCCTTCAGATGAAGACTCTGAGGGCTTTGTCCACTCTGATGGCCAGGAGGAGCTCTTCCAGACCTATGAGGACTCGGATGCAGAAGATTCCATCCCTTCGGCCTCCCCTCCTGAGGATATTTCTTTTGGGGAAGTTCTGCACACCATGAGGGAACATTTCAAGTGGCAAGGTCAGGAATATTCTGATTCTAGGAAACTCCTTAGGACTTTCCTTAAGAAGCCTCAGCACAGGCCCTTGGCTATTCCTCCTGTACTTGATGTTCTGGATGATTTGTATTCTGACTCTAGTGCTACCCCTGATTCTCTCCCTCCTGCTCCAGCCAAGCCAGACAGGTATTACAGGGTCCCAGAAACTCATTCCCATTTATTCAGGGCCCATACTGCTGATTTGGAAACTATTTCCCAGGGGCCTAAAGGAGTTTCAGCCTCCACCTCAAAAAATCATTTGCCCTCCAACAGGGAAGCGAGGTCATTAGAGAGATGGGGCAAAAAGGTTTACACATCCACTACCTTATCTATGAGAGCTTTAAATTGCCTTTTTCATATGTTACAATATCAGGATCATCTCCTAGAAGATTTACAAAAAACATTAGCTTCTCCAGATCCTTTAGACAGGAAGACTTTGCAGGAAGCTGTACATAACACTCAGCAAGTAAGCAATCACTTTCTGCAGTGTGGATATGATGCACTGGAAGCTTCATGTAGGGCAGCTATGACAGGGGCAGTGATTCGTAGACATGCTTGGTTAAAATATCAACCTTTACCAGATCATGTAAAAACAAAGCTTCTGGATGCACCTTTGGAAAAGAACAAGCTTTTTGGTGCAAATGCTAAGGATGTGTTAAAGACCATCGAAGAAAAAGCAAAATCAGTTCAGACTGTGAAAGATTTCCTCCAGGTTCAACCCCCCAGATTCAGTAGGAATTGGCCTTCAAAAAACTGGTCCTTTCCTAATCCAGAAAAGTTTCAAAGGGGTAAGAACAGATGTGGCCGAGGAAGAGGCTAATACAGAGACCCTCAAAGGGGACGACAATGGCAGCCAGGAAACCAAAGAAGTGACGCAGGGGTTTCACCTGCCCAACGACCACAAACTCAATGACTTTCCTCTACTACCGCCTACCAGGGAACAACTAGAAGCTCCCTTGGGCAGGAAATTATCTCTGTTTGCAGAAAACTGGCACAGACTGACAAAGGACAAATGGATTTTGGACATTATAGACAGAGGGTACAGGTTTCATTTTCATACCTTATCAAGAAAACAAGGCATGCCAAACCTACCGCAAAATCAGAGGACAGAGGCTATCAAGCAAATCACTCTGCTGACTTGAATGAAAGCAATAGAAAGAGTTCCACAACAGGAACAAGACCAGGGGTTTTACTCAAGACTGTTCCTTGTTCCAAGAAAAGAATCTCAATGGAGACCAATACTGGACTTGTCCGCATTAAACACCTTTCTCATAGTACCAAAGTTCAAAATGCTGACTCTACAGCAACTCCTTCCCATGCTGGGCAAGGAGTCGTGGCTGATTACTCTGGACCTCAAGGAGGCATACCTGCATGTCCCTATCAGACACAGCTGCAGAAGATACCTCAGATTTCTTGCAGGGCCAGAGCATTATCAATTCTCAGCATTGCCATTTGGCTTATCTACTGCGCCCAGAGTATTTACAAAATGCCTGGCTTCAGTAATTGCTCATTGCAGGCTCCAGGGTATACAAATTTACCCGTACCTGGACGACTGCCTCATACAAGCGGACGACAAATTGATGACAAAAAACCTGGATTATGTCATACGATTACTCCAAGCTCTGGGATACACAGTCAACTTCCAAAAGTCAAGATTGCAGCCATCCCAGCAAATAATCTTCTTAGGAGCCAAACTAGACACAGCCTCTCAGATGGCTTACCTGACAGAAGACAAGCAAGAGAAGTTAACTCATTACTTCAAAGGTTTAGCAAAACTCACCCAGATGACTGCAAGGAGATTCCTACAGGCCCTGGGTTACATGGCATCCTGCATTCTACTGGTTCCATTAGCAAAACTGCACATGAGAAAGCTTCAATGGTACCTAAAAAGCATTTGGTCTCAACACAGCAACAACTTGGAGACCATCATACCATGCCTACAAAAGGAATTCCTATGGTGGGCCTCGGTGAGCCAGGAAAACACAGGTATGTCTTTCAAAAAACCAAAGATAACACAGACCATGACTACAGACGCCTCAGACCTTGGATGGGGGGTGCACATGGAAGGCAGGTGTATACAAGGACAATGGTCTCCAAAGGAAACACATCTGCATATAAACCAAAAGGAAATGCTGGCAGTAATGCATGCCATCGAGGCTTTTCAACACCAACTCCAGCAAGGCCATTTAATGATACAGACAGACAACACCACTGTGATGTGGTACATAAACAAGCAGGGGGACACCCACTCTTACTCCCTTTGCAGACTGACAATGTAGCTTTGGGAGAAATCACTGAGCCTAAATATCCAGTTACAATCCCAGTTCCTTCCAGGAAAGGACAATGTGTTGGCGGACAGCCTAAGCAGGAATTTCACAGATCCACACGAGTGGAGGTTGCATCCGAAGGCCTTCAGACAACTCACTTCGACATGGGGCAAGCCAGAAGTGGACCTATTTGCCTCTCACCTCAACCATCTTCTACCAAAATTTTGCACAAGGACATACCATCCAAAAGCTTGGAAAATAGATTCCCTCTTTCAATTGTAACTCCCTAGCAATCTATGCATTCCCACCTCTGCCACTGATGACCTCAGTATTACTAAAGATCAAAGCAGAGAAGCCCAAGGGAATCATAATGGCTCCGGATTGGCCAAGACAACACTGGTACCCTCTACTACGGAGCATATGTCACACCAGGAGATGGGCCCTCCCCCAGTGGCCTCTGCTTTTGACTCAGCACAGTTTCGAAACACTGCATCCAAATCTTCGGACACTGCAGCTAACAGCCTGGGAGATCCCATAAATAACTTCAGCTTATCTCTCTCCAAGGAAGTTCAGCGGATACTAACAGAGGCTCGAAGACCATCCACCGGAAAGGTTTACTTGGCAAAGTGGAAAAGATTCAGCAATTGGAATACCAGCAAGGGACATGATGCATCATTGTTGAACATCCCACTCATCTTGGAATATTTGGCAGATATGTTAAAGAACGGCCTCTCATATTCTTCCATAAAGATACATGCATCTGCTATTTCAGCTAGATACAACACTGATCCTCCTGTTTTCTCTCACCCCTTACTAAGACAATTCCTCAGGGGAATCAAGAACATTAAGCCACCAAGAAAGGCCCCAGTGCCAGCCTGGGACCTCAATTTTGTCTTAGAAAAACTGACTCTACCTCCTTTTGAGCCAGCAGCTTCAGTTGACTTGCAATTTCTCTCATGGAAGACAGCTTTCCTGTTGGCAATTACCTCAGCAAGAAGGGTTTCGGAGCTACAGGCCCTAATGGCAATACCACCCTTTATTATTTTTCACAGAGACAGGGTTTCATTAAGGACCAACCCTACTTTTATGCCAAAGGTGGTATCTAGGGTTTCTTTAAATCAAGCCATTCATCTGCCTGCTTTCTTCCCCAATCCTGAGAATAAGGGGGAAAGACTTCTGCATACCTTGGACATTCACAGACAACTTTGATACTACCTGGACAGAACCAAGGCCAGTAGGAAGTCTGAACAACTTTTTGTAGCTTACGCCCCTGCAGTCCAAGGAAAAGCAATTTCAAAACAGACTATTTCTAAATGGATTGGACATTGCATCAGATTCTGTTATTCCTTTCATGAAAAGACTGTTCCAGCCAATGTCAGACCACATTCCACCAGAGCTACAGCCACCTCTACAGCATTCTTAAGAGGGGTCCCTACCAAGGACATTCTAGAAGCTTGCTACATGGAGCTCCATGCATACATTCTCCAAACACTACAATCTCCCTCTATATTCCAGATCCAGAGCAGGCTTTGCTTCGGCAGTCCTGCAGGGTTTGATTGCCACACCATCTCTTTCCTAGAGCATACCTCCTCCCCCAGCTAAGCTATGGTATTCTACCCACATGTTATGACTGCAGTTGCATTCTTGAAGGACATAGTACAGTTTTGTACCTACCATAAATGTAGATGTCCGATAGACATGCAACTGCAGTCGGATTTTCCCTCCCTCCATATCCCTCTATGCCTAGGGTCCACTCCTATCCCTGTTACTCTTAGCTGGGGATATCTGTTATGGTGTATTTGTCTTACTGCTCATTTATTTGTTTGGAATCCTGTTTTTGTCTTCCAATTTGATTACAGCCTTCCTTGGAGGGCACCTGGCATCTGGGGCAAGAAACACTGAAGAAAATGGCGTTGGCTGATGCTTATGTACTCCAGCCGCTCTGACGTCGGAGAGAAATGCGACATCAGCCGACATCGGACCCAGACTTTGGAATCTGGCTGACCGAGGGCTGCCTGAGGCAGGACAACCCACATGTTATGACTGCAGTTGCATGTCTATCGGACATCTACATTTATGGTAGGTACAAAACTGTACTTTTTCAAGATGAAAATTCCAAGTGCATAAAGTGATTTGAGTTATGTGCTTAATGCCTTGTTTGTATAGATTTCCCTGAAGTTATTGAAAGTATGATGTTCTTTGTGTTTCACTGTTGCAGTCATTACGTTTGGGTTACCTGCTTGCAGTAGCCCACAGTTGGCCTGATTAACAAAGTCTTGGGTCCTGCGTCGGTTGCTGTCCCTTCTTCCATGACGTCAGGTCATCCAGGGTATAAAACATGCGGCCCACGCCATTACATCAGTCTTTCTTGCTGTGCGGTGCCTGAAGCAGAAGCAGTTCAAGTGCCGGTCGGCCGACTCCTGAAATTTTCGTTTTCGAGTTTCAGAACCGAAGTCTTCAACTAAAGCTAAGTACCCCATTGGGGAAACTTTTTCTTGCTCCTTACCGATGTCAGTAAAAGTTAATAGTTGTATTACTTGTGGAAAGCCAATTACCTCACAAAGATTTTCATTTGTACTGTATTCCTTGCCTAGGCCCTGACCACGACGTACCTTGCTGTCTGTTTTGTGCTTTATTTAATCAGTGCACTATCTGTCGTCTGTATTTTTTCGCTTCTAAATATTTCGGTTCTCTGTTTAATTATCCAGAAATGTCATCTGTTAGCCATCCGACTACCGGGATTCCAAAAAAACGCAAAGATAAAGACAGACACAGGCTGCCGAGGTCCAAATCTGCTGATGAAGCTTCTAAGCCAGTCGCCTGTTTGCTGGTACTCAGTGAGGTGCTTTTGCAGCCCCTGATGCCCACTACTGCTAACGTGCAGGCCTCTACAGAGACCCATTCGGAGTCCGGTATGCCGTGAGATGCTTCAACTGTGGAACCTGCGGATGTCTACCTTGGATGGGTCTGGAGCTGCTGTGCAGGCACCGGCTTCTGAGGGTGTATTCAGGCCTATGGACTTGCATATTAAACAGACTCCTCTTTCATTTAGGCCAAAATCTCGAACCATGCCTAAGAAACTGATGCCCAGGCCACATGCTCAGGCCTCTATGCTTAAAAAACAACTGATAAGAATGGCTGAAGATCTTATAACTCTAATCCGGGGAAGCCAACCTCCCCCTTCTAAGAGACTTAAGAATGAAGTTTATGAATCTTCTGAACAGGATTCTTATTTTTCTGATTCTTTTGATCTAGATTTGCCCTTATCTAATTATGATGATTCTGATGCAGAGGACTCTATTCCCTCTGTTTCCCCTCCAGAGGATTTTTCTTTTGGTGAGACCTTACATACTCTAAGGTAGCATTTCCACTGGGAAAGCCAGGATTTTTCTGATTCAAAAAAGAGGCTTAGGGATTTCTTACTCCTGCCTCAGCATAGGCCTTTAGCTATACCTCCTGTACTAGACATTGTTGATGATGCCTTTTCAGAATCTAGTTGGCCCCTGATTCTTTGCCTCCTGCTCCCAGAAAACCTAACAGAGATGAGAGTTCCTGATTCTCACAAGTTCTTTTTAAAAATCCTATTGTGGTTCCAGAGACACTTTCACAGGGACCCAAGGGCATTAAGGCTTCTACTGCTAAAAGTCTTTACCCCCCCCCCCGATAGAGACTCCAGAGCGCTGGATAGATGGGGTAAGAAAGTTTACACTTCTGCAACCTTGGCCATTAAGGCTTTAAACTGCTAGATGTTATGTGATCCTATCTCGCCTACATTCTGTACTGATGGGTTCAGAGCCGATCCTCTGCTTCTCGACT
This sequence comes from Protopterus annectens, assembly GCF_019279795.1. Classification (NCBI taxonomy): domain Eukaryota; kingdom Metazoa; phylum Chordata; order Ceratodontiformes; family Protopteridae; genus Protopterus; species Protopterus annectens. The sequence goes on along the minus strand of NC_056734.1, from coordinate 509,635,364 downwards.
CGGCACGCTATACTATAGAGCGAAGTCTCTAATTGGCTGAGCTATTCTATATCCCAGGATGCACCACCACCACTTCCCCAGATCTCGTTTGCCGCTTGACAGCAATAGACGTGGTCTCGACTTGGCTGGGCTAAGTACTCTTTACTGACTAATTTCCTGTCAGAATTTTGATTTTTAACAGCTACTAAACGTTTTTTGTAGGGTTTGTGTGAGTTTGAGTTTGTGTGGATTGTTAGCGTTAGGTTCCCGCTTAATTTAGTAGGGATTCCCTCACGCTCTATTTTGGACATTCTTAAGGTCCTTTTTGTTACAAAATTGTTTGTTTAAAAAATTTCTTGTCTGGTATTTGTCTACACGTCGAGGTTCCATTTTAGTTAGAGGGGCCTTGCCCTTGCGCTCTGCTAGAGCTGTTACAACTTTTTTTTCGCCTGTGTGAGTTGTTGGCCCATCCTGTTTAAGTTAGAAGGATTAGGCTTTTCTGTATTCTCAGTTACCTTGATTTTTGTGTGTGTATTTGTAATATGTCAAAGGAACATAGGCCTTCGGGCTTTAAGAAGTGTACCAAGTGTGGGTACAAAATGTCAATCACGGATGATCACTCTCTCTCTGTTTATTGTTTAGGCCCCAAACACCTTCAAGAGTCGTGCAGTGTATGCCATGCTTTTTCTTCACGTGTCCTCCAAGAGAGGAAAAACAAATTAATATTGAAAGGGCTTATCACCCCATTCTTTTGAAGAGGCTTTATCTTCTTCTCCCTCTACTTCCAAAAAGAAGAGGTCTTCGGCTCCGACCAGTCCGTCGGAGCAGATAGCAAAAAAATCAAGGCAGGCTTCTCCGTTGGCTCCACGGACTTCGGAGCAGAGGTCGGAACGGTCTGCCTCGATGCCTCCAGCCTCGACTCCTCTGTCTTCGGAGTAGAGTGCTCGAGCATCGAGAGGTGGGTCACCTTCTCCGGCTCCATTGGTTTCGGAGCCGAGAAAGGTCGCTCGCTCAGACTCCTCTACCTCGGCGCCGAAGTCCCTGTCGGCTCCGAGGGAAATTGCTGTACTGGTGGAATCTCCCACGGCGCTGATATTACTCGAGACTATTCGGAGCCGGTCCCCCAGTCTTTCGGAACCGGCGGAGAAGTCAACTCGGGCCCGATCTCTGCTCCAGCCCAGTCTGCTTCGGAGCCGATCGTCCACCCTGTGGTATTGGTTCCTCCAACAGCCTCGGCGCCGTTGGAGTCTGTGCTAGTGGAGCCAGTGGAGGTTCTCGGGTCGGCTCCGACCCTTACTCCAACCCCGACCTTCGGGTCGGAGTTCGGTACACGGACCTCCTCGGTCGGCCCCGGGGGTGACGTTTTGGGTCCGATGCTTTCGGTTCTGAGCCTCCCTCTCAGTGCGTCTGCTGCGGGAGTGCCATCTACTGCTGTGGCCTCGGGGGTCGGACCTTCCCAGGACTCGGCGGGGGGGGAGGGGGTGTCTGGCCTTCAGGGCCATGAGGAGTGCTTTGGCCAAATCTTCCTTGGCTACCTCCACCATCTCTCCGGCACCTTCCCTTGGCATGGAGACTAGTTCCTTTGTTGTCCCCCTGTCTCAAGACAGCGGAGCCCTGGGGCCTGAGATCACCCCCATTGGGGATTCCTCCCTTCCCTGGGGGTCTTTCCGAGGCTTCTTCGGAGGAACCTCCCAGGAAGAGACAGTGTAAGAGGAAGCACGTCGACTCGCCTGATGAGTCTCTCACATCAGACACTGACCTCGATGATGCGGAGGGGTCCCCCAAGTCGTCCTCGGATGATGTCTCCTTTGTGGACATCTTAGAAATCCTCAAGCAACGAGGCGACTGGCAGTCCAAACCCCCTTCTGCTGAGGAGTCTGTCTTCCTCAAGGCCTTCGGGGCTCAGCCTTCCGCCTCCTGGGTGTCTCCGCCCTTCGATGAGCTCCTGGATTTGATCTCGCAAAGGGCGTGGGAGCACCCGGATTCTGTGGAACCGGTGCCAGCTCGGCCTTATCCCAAGGCTAGAAGAGGGGGGAAAATGTGGTTCCGCAAATCTCAGAAGACTTACCCCTCACAGCAGGATGATCCCCCTTCTAGAGGCAGAGGGGGTGGGGGGGAATTTTTCAGGAAGACGCCGTCCCAGAGGCGGCAGGGGTCCCTGCAACACTGGAGACCGAGAGTCCTTTCGTGGCTCCTCAACCTTCCAGCATCCCTGAAGGATTGCCCGACTACGCCGCTCCAGAGCCAGTCGGGGGTCATTTTTCGAGGCACCTAAAGGCCTGGGAGAATATCACCCAGGACCGATGGGTGCTCCGGATCATTGTCGGAGGTTACAATTCCCTTTTCTCAGCCCCCCCCCCCACCATCCCGGAAAATCCCGGAACCACCACCCAGTCAACGGGATCTCGCAGCTATCGAAATTTCAAAGCTGCTTCAAAAAGGAGTCATCCAACCGGTCCCCGAAATCCAGACCGGATTAGGGACTTACTCAAGATTCTTTTTGGTGCCAAAAAAGACCGGGGACATGAGGCCCATCTTGGATCTCAGCAAGCTCAACCGTTCTGTCAAGAAGTCCAAGTTCTGGATGGTCACCCTACAATCCACTCTCTCGCTGCTTGAGAAAGGTGTTTGGATGTACTCTATAGATCTCAAGGACGCCTATTATCACATCCTGATAGATCAGGCGTCCAGGAGACACTTGCGCTTCAACCTGGGAGACAGTCATTACCAGTTCTGTGCACTGCCCTTTGGTCTCACCACAGCCCCCAGGGTGTTCACCAAATGTTTGGCGGTGGTGACTGCTCACCTGAGAAGTCTAGGATTCCAGGTGTTTCCATACCTAGACGACTGGCTCCTAACTGCCACCTCCAGGCGTCTACTCTTACAAAACCTAGCAGCCACTATTTCTCTAGGCAACTCCCTAGGAATCCCCTTAAATTGGGCAAAGTCTGTGTTGCTGCCATCTCAGCGCATACGGTTTATCGGAGTAGAGATAGACTCAAAGCAAATGCGGGTCTATCTTCCTACAGAGAGGATCGAAACATTACAATCTCAGGTCCGAGCATTGCTCTCCAAATGCAGAGCCCCAGCAAGGATAGTCCTACAACTGTTGGGTTCCATGTCAGCTACCGTTCTCCTAGTTCCCTTGGCAAGATTGCACATGAGGATTCTCCAGTGGCTCCTGTCAGTCCAGTGGTCGTATCAGGATCTCCCTCTGTCACCTCATTATAATCACGGAGACGTGCAAACAGGACCTCCGTTGGTGGCTTCTGTCCTCCAACCTAGATCAGGGGCGACCCTTCGTTCCTCCGCCTCCAGTGGCCACTTTGACTACGGACGCCTCCCAGACGGGGTGGGGGGGGACATTACCTGGGCAGGTCAGTCCAAGGCAAGTGGCACCCTGACGAGAGTTCCCTACACATCAACATACTGGAAATGAGGGCAGTGCTTCTATCGCTACAAGCACTGCACAGTTATCTTCCCCAGGGCATGATTGCCGTACAGTCCGACATGTCAGTAGTCTGGTACCTGAACAAGCAGAGAGGGACCAGGTCCTACCCCCTTTGCAGAGAGGCCATGAAAGTATGGGATTGGGCTATTGCAGCTAACCATTTCTTGGTAGCAACACACATTCCGGGGAGATCCAATGTGATAGCCAACAGATTGAGCAGAACTATTCTCTCCCCGCACGAGTGGTCTCTGAACAACAGAGTGGCAACTCAGATCTTCAGAAGATAGGGAACTCCTTGTTGCGACCTCTTTGCAACTCCCCTCAACACAAAATGTCTACAGTTCTTTTCTCTCACCCCAGTTCCGGGGGGGTTTCCCAAGGATGCCCTAGTCCAAGCTTGGCCCAACGGCCTACTGTATGCCTTTCCACCGGTTCCCCTACTTCCCAGGGTGATCCAGAAGGCAATTCACTTGCAGTGCAAGATGATTTTAGTTGCCCCATACTGGCCTCGTCAAGTCTGGCTACCCTTTCTTCGGAAATACGCACTGGACGGTCCATGGTTTATGGACCAGGTTCCAGATCTCTTGATCCACCAGTCGGGACAGCTGCATCAGTCCCTTCACTCATTGAGGTTAACAGCTTGGCTCCTCCACTTCCGACCATAGTCAGGAACCAGGTTTTGGATTCGGAAGTCATGCATATCTTGTCCTCGGCCCACAAGAATTCCACTAAGAAAATGTATAACAGCAAATGGAAGAGATTCGCCATTTGGGCTCAGCTCCGGGGATTGGATCCCATTACTGCCTCGGTGTCAGAAGTTTTAAAATTTTTAGCTTCCTTATTCAATCAAGGGTCTTCGGTCTCTACCATTAAAGTTCAATTAGCAGCTATTTCTAATTTTCATGAAAGTATAGACCCACCTTTGAGCAATAAGTTGTGTAAAGCCTTCATGAAAGGTGCTGGGCTGCTACGACCTCCGATTTCTCATCCAGCTCCACCGTGGGATCTTAATTTCATATTAGGTGCTTTGAGCTCTTCCCCCTTCGAACCGGCAGCAACTTGTGACTTGAAATTTCTTTCTTGGAAGACTGCCTTTTTGGTGGCAATTACATCAGCCAGAAGAGTTTCGGAACTTCAAGCCCTATGTGTCAAACCACCATACCTGTTTTTTCATAAGGATAGAGTATCCCTCAGGCCTAATCTATCCCTTGTTCCCAAAGTTTGTTCTAGTTTTTGTCTTCAACAGTCATTGGAACTCCCAGTTTTCTTCCCCAACTACTCGGAGCGGAATATATCTTCCATTCATTGGATGTTCACAGGCAATTGCGTTTCTACTTAGGACGCACCAAACACGGAAAACAGATCAGTTGTTTGTCCTTTTCGGACAATAAATTGGGCAAAGCCGTCACGAAGGCCACTATTGCCAAGTGGATCAGAGACTGTATCAGTCGTACTTACTTTCTTTCTAATAGAGAGCTTACAACCACTGTGAAGGCTCATTCTACAAGAGCTATGGCTACTTCAACAGCCTTTCATTCCAAGCTTGCCATTAGTGACATTTGTGCTGCGGCTACCTGGTCCTCTCCTCACACCTTCATTTCTCATTACAAATTGGATGTGGCATCTCGGGGGCGAGCTTCCTTCGGTTCCACAGTTCTCAGGAGTGTTTTCCAGTGAGACACCCAGGAATCATGTGCTAGGGACGCTGTCCCATCAGTACAGAATGTAGGCGAGATAGGATCACAGCATCTTTTAGTTATGTACTTACCATAACTTTAGATGTTTGGGATCCATCTCGCCTACATTCCTAATAACCCACCCTCCTTCCCCCTTCCTTGGAGATCAGAAGAGACCGGACGGTTCAGTTTAGCCGTTTCATCTTGAAACACCTGGCAATGTTATTTCAACTGTCTATGACTGTGTGCATGTGTGCGGACAAACAAGATCTGGGGAAGTGGTGGTGGTGCATCCTAGGATATAGAATAGCTCAGCCAATTAGAGACTTCGCTCTATAGTATAGCATGCCCAGTCGGAGCCGAGGATCGGCTCCGAACCCATCAGTACAGAATGTAGGCGAGATGGATCCCAAACATCTAAAGTTATGTTAAGTACATAACTAAAAGTTTCATATGTTAAAGTATCAACAACATGTTACTGGATTGCTTAAACAGAAAATTATGTTAATTCCTGACTGTGCTGAAAATAGAGAATTACAGGATTTAATACATTCTGCTGAACAGGTTGGAAAACATACTTTGCAATGTGGATTTGATTCATCAGAGGCCTCTTGCAGGGCTGTTGATACTGGGTCTGTGCTCAGAAGGCATGCTTGTTTTAAGGAGCAAGATTTGCTTGATCATGTTAAAGCTAAATTGTTGGATGCTCACTTAAATCAGGACCGCCTGTTTGACAACAAGGCTGAAGAAGTTCTTAAAGATGGAAGATAAAGCTAAATCTATGCAAACTGTTAAAGATTTCTTACAAGTTCAGCCTCCTAGATTTAGTAGGCACTGGCCCTCAAAAAATTGGTCCTTTCCAGCCCCTCCTAGGTCTTAGCAAGCCAAACTCAGGTACAGCAGAAACCCCAGGTTTCAGTCCCAAGGGACACAAGACTAGACAGTGGGGGTTTCTGCACCAAAACCTGGGAGTAGTAATACTCCCCCCTATGGAAAACTGTCTCAATGACTTGCTTTTAAAACCACCAAGCACTTCCCAACTGAATGCTCCTTTAGGTGGAAAGATTAGACTGCAGGCCAAAAACTGGGGACTCCTTACCCAGGGCAAATGGGTTTTAAGTAGTGTCTCAAGGATACAGATTTCATTTCCACATGTTACCAACACCAAGCAGGTGGCCAGACCTACCTCCCAAATCAGTGGGCAGAGGCCCAAAATCAAGTACTCTCTCTATTAAACATGGGGGCTATTCATTTGCTTCCAGAAGAGGAAAAGGGACAAGGTTTCTATTCAAGACTTTTTCTGGTACCCAGAAAAGGCAATAAATGGAGTCCTATCCTGGGCCTTTCTATTCTAAACACCTTTCTGGTGATTCCAACATTCAAAACGCTGACTCTTCACCAGATGCTTCCTATGCTAGGCAAGGATGCATGGTTGGCAACACTAGACTTAAAAGAAGCATACCTGCACATCCCTATCCAGGGAGGCTTGCAGAAGATACCTATGCTTCAAAGCAGGCTACATGCACCATCAGTTGTCTGCACTGCCCTTTGGCTTGTCTACTGTGCCCAGGCTATTCACAAAGTGCCTCGCTCCAGTCATTGTATTTTGCAGGCAAAGAAATATTCAAATATATTCATACTCGGATGGTTGTCTAATTCAGACATAAAGCAAAAGACATTCTTTTGAATCTGGCCTTTGTTCAAAGGGTACTGACTTGTCTGGGGTTCACCGTAAATGAAAAGAAATCCCACCTGTTACCCTGTCAACAATTTATATTCCTGGGAACAAGCTTGAATACAACTTCCCAGATGGCTTTCCTCATGCCAGAGAAATAGATTCATTCGACAACTTACTTCAAGCAAGTGGCCATAAAAACCCAGCTATCTGCAAGGCAAATACTGCAAGCCTTGGGATTCGTGGCCTCCTGCATTCTTCTAATACCATATGCAAGGCTGCATATGAGGAAACTACAATGGTATCTCAAAAGCCTATGGTGTCAACATTCACAGGATCTGGAAGCAAGGATTGCTATCATACCTTGCTTACGCCTACAGTTCCTTTGGTGGGCAGAGGCCTGCCACCAAAACAGGGGACTACCATTCACATTACCTCCTGCTGCGCAAATCTTGACAGATGCATCAGACTTTGCATGGGGGGGGGGTGCTCACCTGGCAGGAAAGTGCATTCAGGGCAAATGGAACCCCAAGTCAAATGCACTTGCATATAAATCAAAAGGAAATGTTAGCTGTACAGAATGCTCTGACAGCCTTCAAGGACCAGATTCTTCCAAATTTCTAATGGTAAAGACTGACAACACCACTGTCATGTGGTACATAAGCAGGGGGTTACATATTCTTACACCCTCTGCAGACTAGCCATGGCATTGTGGAACACAGCCTTGAGCTACCAAGTTAATGTACAAGCTCAATTCCTGCCAGGAAAACTACACTGGCAGATGGACTAAGCAGAAACCTCATGGACCCACACGAGTGGAAACTGGAACCAAGAATTTTCAACATGTTGACAAGCAAACGGGGGAGCCCAGATATAGACCTGTTTGCCTCTCCCCAGAACCATCAACTGGACGAAGTTTGCACAAGGATTCCCCACAAGCTAGTTTGGAAAGTGGATGCTCTATCCTTCTGTTAGAAAAACCGATCAGTTTATGCCTTTCCTCCTCTGCCTCTGCTCTCCAAGGTACTACTGAAGATCAAACAGGACATTCTAAGGATGATTTTAATTGCACCAGACTGGTCTCGTCAACACTTGTACCCACTCTTGCGCAGTGTCACGCTTGGCTCCATGGCACCTGCCTCGCAATCCTTCCCTGTTGTCTCAGCAGGAGAACCAGATTCTGCACCCTCATCTGCAAACCCTGAACCTAGCAGCCTGGCTAATTACCTAATCTCTCCTTTACCATCCCTCAGTAAATCAGTGATGGATATCATTTGAGGCAAGGAGGCCTAGTACTAGAAAATCTTGTGCTGCAAAATGGAAAAAGATTCTTTGCCTGGAACCAATCTCAAGGAAGGAACACAGCAGTGCCCAATTTAACTCAGATTCTACAGTATCTGACTGAGATGCTTCAGAAGGGCTTGTCTTTTTCCTCCATCAAAATTCATGCCTCAGCCATTTCGGCTCATTATAGCACAGAGCCTCCCCTCTTCTCTCATCCACTGCTCAAGCAGTTCCTCAGAGGGGTCAAAAATTTAAGGCCACCCAGGAGGGCTCCAACTCCGGCCTGGGATCTTAACTTTGTCTTGGAGAAACTCACACTTCCTCCTTTCGAGCCAGCTGCTACTGCAGATTTAAAATTTCTTTCCTGAAAAGCAGCTTTCTTTTAGCAATCACTTCTGCAAGAAGGCTATCTGAATTCCATGCCCTTATCGCAGTGGAACCTTTCATCATCTTTCAAGCAGACAGGGTGTCCCTCAGAACCAACCTCTCCTTCATGCCACAAGGTGGTATCTAGTGTGGCTCTTAATCAGTCCATTCATTTGCCTAACTTTTTTCCTAACCCACAGAACAAAGGGGAACGAATACTGCACTCTTTAGATGTGGACAGACAGCTTAGATTGTACTTGGGCAGGACTAAACGTCAAAGGAAATCTGAACAACTGCTGGTGGCATTTGCTGCAGGGACAGAGGGGGAAGCTATTTCAAAACGAACTCTTTCAAATGGATAGGCCACTGCATTCATTTCTGCTATAAGCACCATGGAAAACCTATCCCACAGGGCATCAGGCCCCATTCAAGCAGGGCCACATCTACCTCTACAGCCTTTCTCAGGGGCATACCTACTAGGGACATCCTAGAAGCTGCTGCCTGGAGTTCTGTACATACTTTCACCTAGCATTATCATTTGCCAATTTTC